>NC_057810.1:512443381-512448636 GCF_018294505.1 Triticum aestivum
CACACTAAGACTCCATCTCACACACCCACATGCTCTAGGCGGAGCATTTGTTCCTACCACCCTTCATCCAACCTTACCCGTATGATAAACAATCACCTTTATTTACTTGCATAACATGGACAAATTCCACTTTACTTTAGTAGTCAGCAAACTTATCATCTGTACCCTTATAAAAAATGAGTTGGCAATGATGGTGTGCCTGCCATCTTGTAATACAGATCGTATGATCTATATCTGACGGATAGAAAGCAAACTATGATAATTTTACAAAACATACCCGCACCTATCTCCACATCATTATCTCCTGCAACCTCATTGCTCAGCAATTAAAAAGGAATAAGTCTCTGGAACAATCTAGCATGCATGGTGGCCGCTGCCGCCTGTCGGCGCCGTCCATCCCCATGCCTCCGCCCATTCCGACCACCAGTCACCACCACGCTCCACTCCTCCTCGCCTTATCTCTCATCTTTCATTTTTTCGATGACATTCTCGAGATACCAGTTTTCCGATAAAATTCTCGAGATATCATTAGTTTTTACACATGGGATTACTCCTGCATGGGTCAATCACAACAGGTGTTTTGTAAAAAAATGCATATCGATGTTCCGTGCAATGCATGAGAATCTTGCTTGTAATTATATAACGCAAATCACGAGCAGGAAGTGACATTTTTTTGACACAACCATGTTAACATGGCCATGTAAATCACTAGCTAAAGTAAATACCATTATACTTATATCCCGATGCAAAAGGTTGAGTACATGTCCGAAGAGTAGAGTCGCACACATGCACTTTGTCTCTCAGAATCTCTCTCACACACACAGCAGTTACATGACGCCCACTTAAGCAGACACGTATGTTACAATTTGTGCACCCGCGGGTACACGTGATGCTGCGCATTTATTTAAGCCGGAAGGCGAACCCAAATAGTAGCTGCATTCATTCCCCTTCCGCCGCCTCTTCTCTGGTCGCCGTCGCCCGGTAGCCATGGGACGGCCGAAGGTAACAACATACGCCATACTCCCGCCGGAGCGGCGCTTTAATATGGAAATTTTAGTGGTCATGCATGCATCTTTTTGTGCTAGCACTCCTATATAAGGGTTGACCGATCGCTTCCCGCGGACGTGCGCAGGCGGTGGAAGAGGAAGGAGAAGGGAAGCGGGCTATGGAGTAACGTTTTTTACCACAATTTCTGAGGAAACTGAGTGCAATAATTGAGTAGTTTTGCAAACTACCAGTACTACACCTGAAAACGGTTCAAAACCTATACTCCCTTGCCAGCGCACGCTTCCCGCGTGAAACGGTCAGCGTCGCCCTAGAGCGGCAGTGCCGCATTAATGCCCGTCCAGAGCGGAGGTGACCTCTCACTTGCGCCGGCTTTGAAGTGGCGCGACGGCCGAGAGAGTGCCGCTTCCCGGTGCACGCGACTGCTTCGCGTCGAGATTGGCCATAGGCCCTGTTTGGATCCATGGGTTAGAGTTAGTTTGAGCTAGTTGGGGATCAAATAGCCCTAAAGTATCCAAGCATGAGGGTTTAAATTGGAGCAAGTTGCACCGAACCCACCAAAAAAAACTATCCCACCCAAGAGGTGCTAACTGGAGATAGTTCTCATTGGGACCACTGAAAAATCACTTTTCTCTCTCCATGAAGTGCATTTATTGTCAATCTAACCCTGTCACCCAAACACCTCTTTGGCTACAGTTAGTTTAGGGTTAGTCATGAGTTAGTCTAACCTCTAGCTAAGTTAGAGTATCAAACAGGAGCAGTATAGGACATGCAAGTTGCTCAAAGCATACAGGCAAATTCGTACGTGAAAGGATTTTTTTCTTTTTGAAAATGGAACGTGAAAGGAATTTTTTTAGAATGCTCTTGGCATGTCGCTAACATGTGATAGTTAACCGACCTCAATAGACGGCAGAAACGCAAGCCCGCCGCACTTTGATAGAGACGAGGAGGGAGAAGCGATACAGGCTGCTGGATTACTAGAGATAGGTGTCGCATGGAAGCCAAGAAATATGGTGATAGCGTGGGTTAGCCATGTACTAGTATGATGTAACTACACTGGGCTGTCGTGTTTTGTACTCTTCCAGTCCACTGTGGAGATGATTGGTTAATTTTATATCGCTGAATAATATTAAATATTATGAGTGCAGACGCTCCACCACAAGGTTCCTTGCTCCTTCTCGGTCGTCCGGAATCTATGTTCTTCCACTCTATTTTTTTTATGTGAGCTTTGTTCATCCTTTTGCAAACACGCGAGACATCTAGCATCAAGGTGCACGTGTTATGCAAGGATCATTCCATCTATATGAAGAACACATGGGACTGGAACTACGAGATGGACATGTACCCAGGAGTGGGCGTACGAACTTGTGTAATGTAGCGTAGTAAGTGAAGTAGAAAGGCACAAATGGTATGAACATGCGTGGCATATAGGGTGTGTTTGGTTGCGTTCTCGTCTCAGCATAGTTGTTCCGTCTTCATGCATGCTCAACTCAACACCCCTCTTCATGCATGCTCTCTTCATGCATGCTTCTAGTGTATTTGTGCTAAACTAGTGTGGACTCATACACCCTCCGTACACTCTACCAAACACCCAAATGTAGGTCGAGAAGGGAACTCTTGGGCGGCATTTGTCTCTTACTACGTACTACCACTAAATGTTGTACGTGCAATGCAGGGTGATGTTATGGAGTACGTGCCTAAGTACTCTACTACTACTATATTAGTTGGAGGCACATATTAACTTTTATATTTGTTTACGGGTATGCCCCGAGACCTTCCAACTAGACATGTCTTTCTCTCCAGGTCGCACTTTCTATCGTTCATACCACTAAGTACTACTATGTGTGGTCTCCGACCCAGAAGTGGAAGAAGTGGAGACGCTCTACCATGCTGTTTTTTTCACGCTGGGCTCTACCACGCTATTCATGTCCCACTCCTTTCGTTGGCGTGTGGGACATCCAGCATGTGCCGTGTTTGGCACCCTTCGTCGTAAGATTTGAAACGCTAGCATTCATCAGAAATAAAAAATAATTATAAATCGGCAAGTGATACTATTTTTTTTGCGAACCAATCGGCAGTGATACTATACCACGCGGTTTCCTTGCTCCCCGATATCGGAAAGAATACTTCCGTTCGCCAACATGTGGGACGTCGACCATCCTAGTCCACTTTCCATGCACGCAGAACTCCAAGGGAGAGTCACCCAGGTCAACGCGCTGCAGTAACAATGACTAATGAGCCGTCAAATCACAGGCCCACTTCCCACTTTGAAGTTGCTCGGACGAAGGACCCATCATGACTTCATTGAATTCCTCTTCTTGAAGAAAACTACTATACCAGCAGTACTGCTAGCTACAGTAGTTACTCCAACAGAGGCCTCCTTTCGTTCATAGGATAGGCATATGAAAATCATAGGAAGTGAGATGACATGCATCTCAATTCCTATAGAGAAAGAGATGCCATTTGATGCTTAGGATAGGAATTTTTCCATTTAGTCTAGGCTAATGTACTGGTAATTTTCTCTAAAAACTACAGTAGTAACTAGAAGTACTAGTACATGCTCGTACTCAGACACAGACACACACACTAACTACTAGTACTACTACTTCTCACATGCTGGCCAGACGACGTCGTTCTCCTTCCCGGCTTTGTCAGCGACACCCCACCGTGCTTGGATCTCCACCGACCTCTCCGCAGCAGCGCACGCATCCTTTTCTTTCTTGCGGCAGCGGGCCTCTCTTTTCTTGAGTGCTTTCTGACTTTTCCATTCCCTCTGTGCGGCTTTGGCCGGCTCTTGCTCTACCGCCCATTCGGCCTTGGCATCTTCAAATTCCTCCCACATAGTTGGGAGGTCGTGAGCGGCGATGAACTCGGCACGACGGGATGCCATCGCTTCCCTACCATTTTGTGTGCGGTCGTGGGCAGCGAGGAACTCGGCGCGGCGGGATGCCATCACTGCCTTACCAGTTAGTGTGCGGCGCGGTGGCATTAATGACGCTTGGTGAGAGCTCTGGGGTGGAGTGGCCGGACAACCGTATAGTGCATTGGTTTGTCAAGAGCTCAAGGATAGAAGACGAAGCAAATTTGGATTCCCCTTCAATCCTGGTCATTTATTACCGAGTAAAATGCATTGGCGGTCATCGAACTTGTCTTGATAGCTCACTTTGATCATTGTATATGAGATATGGTGATTATACGGTCACTGGCTCAGCGTATAGCTCCGTATTTGTCTGGTTGACCAGTCAAACAGTCCGCATGCGCCTCATCAGCTCGTGTTCTTTATCTATCTATGCGGGCCTACTTGTCAATGGAGAAAGAAATACTGTAAAAACCAAAATTATGTGTATGTGGGGAATCAAACCACGGACTCGTCGCTCCAACGCACCTTCATCAGCCAAATGAAAATGATATACTTCGCGTCAGACACTCATGCTCACGCTGTCAAAGCATGCTAATGCATGCACGCCGCCCTCTAAATCAAAGTCCTGCTCATGGCGCAGCACAAACGGCGAGCCCATCACCTGCGCACCCCGACGGTGCCTGACATTACTGTTTAGACGTTTGATGGAGGCCTACGCGAACGCCGAGCATGTATTCACCTGGCTCAACACCAACGGTCATACTCAGACCGCCTTGCTCATGTATATCGTCCATCACAACGACAATCTATAAAACAACCTAAGCTAGAGAGGGTACTATGGTAGTATGGTACGGAGTATGTACTATCGTGAGCGACCGATCTTAGTGCCACTGCACACCGAAACCCCTTCCATTGCTAGCGCACGCTTCCCGCCTGAAACGGTCACCGTCTCTCTAGAATGTCAATGCATCATTCACCGGACTTAACTGCAGGTGCAATTGGTGTGTCACTGACATGCGGGCCAGATGCCCATTGGGCACACATGTCAGTAACCCAAACGCATCTGTAGTTAAGTCACTGAAGCAGCGTTCGCATTCATGCCCAACGAACCTACTCCGGCGCCAGTTGTCCATCCGTCTGCCGCGGCTCATTGCCATTCGCCCGCTATATTAACTTGAGCCCCAGCTCCCAGCCATAGCCAAAGACCCACACTTATTCTCCTCCGGTCCCTTCCTTCTGTCGGCACCACTTCAACCATGGCCTCTTGGCACTCCGAAGCTCTCTTGGACGTACTATCGCAGGAGCAGACGAGGGACATCGGCGGCTCCGCTCCGGGCACGCTCCAAAGCTCTCTTCGACGTACTGTCACAGGAGCAAACGAAGGAGATCG
>NC_057810.1:512448866-512471814 GCF_018294505.1 Triticum aestivum
CGCGGCCGCCCTCCGCCGCCACGACCACGAAGCCGACGCGCGTGCGCGGGCGCAGCCGGCAGCGAGGAAGAGTAGTACACGGTAGGTCGCTGCCGCTCTGGTCCCGACAAGGCCACCGCTACTCCACTCAGTCGACGCCAAGCTTGGTGGGGTAAACATCGGCGGCCGATTAGCCGCTTGACGGCGACGTGGAGGTGGAAATCTTCAGAACCTTGTGCTCCGGAGGAGGAGGTTATCGAGGCGGATGAGGAGGAGGCAAAGGCAATGGCCGGCTTTCTCGGGTTCATGGCTGGACATGGTGGTCGGGCGCCGGCGATCGTTTAGATTAGGTTTACAGTCGGATTTAGTACGGTTTGTGCGAAATATGTAATGAATTTCGTCTAGTTTGTAGGAAAAGTTTTTGAAATGTAATGAATTTCATCCGGTTAATTTGAAATTTGCTTTGTTTGCAAAATTTCGTCCAATTAGTTCATATAGTTGTCGAAAGGTATGCGGGAAGCATCGGATGGCATCCATCAGTGTCCTCGGATAGATGCCGGTGTAAATTTGTGGGCCGGTGCTGGAGATGCCCTAAATATCATGCTATAATCGCTAACAATCCTCCATTATTTGGCAGGGAACAGTTATCCCTCGATCAAAATCAGATCTGCGGTGTTTCGCACTCCTCCCGTGTAAGAGTGTAAACTCTTGCTTACATAAAAATGGAGCAAGTGGACGACACTGTAGCACGTCACATCACTCGAACTAGCCTGCCTAACAAGCGGGAAAGCACCGCCCTCGTCATTTTGTTCTGGATTTCTATCGATCGATCGCGCAAAAATGTTACGCTTCGCAAGTTCTAAAGGAAAAGGCGGCACACTTACGACTCGTATGCGTCGCAACCCCGACGGTCCGGCTCGCACGCCGCTCACCAGAGGGGACACACGTTGTCTTGCAATTTCACTGACATGTGGGACCGTAATTGAATAAACCGTCGATAGCCGAAATCTAATCTCTCGGCGGGCGTCGGCTGAGAAGAGAGAAACGGGGGAGGGAGAAGAGATCGCCCGCCCGCTGTGCACGGACTCCAAGAAATATATGGTGATAATGTGAGGTGGGCCATGCTGGAGTCCGGACCGCTTCCGGAGCCCGCTCTCACCGCCCTGGCCCCTCAAGACGCCAGCTGCCCGCCGCATGCATGCATAGCAAGTAGTACTCCTTATGTGGAGGAGAGAGAGGCATTGACAAAGTCAAGGAGTGGGCTCTGCAAGAGCCCGTCTCTACACGTGCTCCTAGGTATAAAAAAATAATTCTAAAAAAGGCATAGAAACAATTGTGTCTTAAAAAAGAAAGGTAAAAACATTTGAGAGGAAATAGATAGAGAGAAAGTGAGGAAAAGTTGTAACATGGGCATTACATGAGTTAAGAGGGAGTGGTGCACATGCCAAGTTCACTGGGCTGCCGTGTTTCACACTCCTCCGTCGTAATAGTGGAGAAAATAGCTTTCATAAAAAATAAACAATGAATACTCGTTGCTCGTCCTCTATATCAGAAAGAATACTTTCATTCGCCGACATGTGGGACGTCGACCATCCTGGTCCACCTGCCATACACAAAATTATCCTGGTCTACCCCGGTCATATCGTAGGCCCAACCTTTCCCAGTGTGAGTTGTTCGGACAAAGGAACCATCATGACTTCGTTGAATTCCGCTTCTTCAAGAAAACTTACTATACCTGCAATACTGCTACCACACGCGAAGACTGGACGGCACTGTACCACGTCATATCACTGAAACCCACTAGGCCAAACTAGCCCGCCTAGGTCATCTATTTTGGAACGGAGGGAGTACGTCTTTGCACTGCTATGATTTTGTGTTGCACGTTCTCTGTACTTTTGCTACGATTTTCCTACCCTATGAACCAAATGAGGCCTGAATGTATATCGACTATTGTCTGATAGATCGCTAAGCCTACAATTTTAGGAGCTAGGGCTATTGGTCGATCGACGAGGGATAAGTATAAGCGTACCACGAGCTCATCAGCCCCAACGTTTCTCTTCGGTGAGTGTTTTGCAAATACTATAGCTCGCACAGTAGCTAGCCTACTAACACCAAGAATCATCAAACAAGCCCTACTGATATGATGAACAGTTCAAACTTACATCTAAGCATGCCATATATTACATAAAAAGCTGGTGAGGGTACATCTGTTTCCATAACTCGGAGAGGGTTCACATGATTCACTATCAAACAAAAGTAGCAAGATCCGCCCACACAAGACAATGCACTAGCCCTAAGATGGTTTGATAACACGCATCATTCTGGTAATTAAACACAGGGCAATGCAAACTACCCTGAAGGATTAGCGCGACCAACTATTTCTTGTCATTGATCTCTCGGGCAATGACCACAGCACGGACAGCGGCATGGGAATCGATTTCTGGAGCGATGTCCACAGGACTGACCGCGACATCAGAATCGATCTCCGGGGCGATGTCCACAGGATGGACAGTGGCATTGGAATCGATCTCCGGGGCGATGCCAACAGGACGGGCCATGACATCGGAATCATCAAGGACGTCCACCGGCACCTGTACAACCCTAACATATTAGCAAGCACATTGCAAATAATCAAAAACCATAACTATGGTAATAAGCCATTATTTTTTACCTTGTGCAGCTCACTGGGGGATCTCATCCCTCCGGTGGCCATCTCCTCGTCCTCGATGGGGCCATCACCTTGCCAGGGGAATACTGCTTCTCAACGGTGACTATCTCCTCAAACTCGGTCTTGAGCCTCACATAGGTGGCAATCAGAGTTCCTGGGGTAGGCACGGTGGGGCCCTTGCTGTTCTTCCAACTTTCTTTGAGGAGTTCGTCCACCAACGTCCTCATCTCTTTGGCTAGTGCTTGTTTCTTGGAGTTCTTTGTCTCCATGGGTTGGCCCGCCAACATGGTCAACTCGTTGGTCGGTGCTCACTTCTTGGAGATCCCTGTCTCCAGTGGGTTGTCCGGCGGCAACTCTTTGCCTAGTGCTCCAGGATCCATCAATGAACTGACAAACAAAAAGTAATCGAAAGGAAACCACAATCGCAATGAAAACGGGAAAAGAATAGGATGTGAGAATCAGTCGGTGCTTCGCAAAAAGAAGATTCTTGGAATGAAAATATAGCAGCATAACTGATTCGCCCACCTTTCCTTCGTCGGTACAGAAGAAAAATGGCAGAAGTGAGTAGCCTGGAGTGAGGTTTTCTTCAAGAAAGGGAAGAAAGGGCTTGAACGAGCGTTCCAGTGAAATGATGGTTGCTTCGTCCAGTCCAACTTGGAGGCCACCTTACCACTGCTGGTAAGGTGTGGGTTTTGTGATATGACGGGTCATGACGGCCACACAGGGGTGACAGGTGTGTCTTGACTGTAGCACCTCGCTGTGATTTGGTGGATGGCATGCGGGCCCGGATGCTTTGAAATGTCCCACATGGAGATAGAGTGGCTAGTCATATAGGAGTGCTCAATATTGTGCACCGCGACCAAGGCGGAGAGGAAAACGAGAGAACTACGTAATTAATGCATGAGTTTAATTAGGGTAGTTTTGTAAAGTACGAGATACATTCCTCCAATCGCAAAATGCCTTGGTTCATGAGATTTGAGATTTGAGCCCTATAAACCGGAAGGGAGGGAGTACTGCACACGGTGTAGTCTAGTCACTTGTTGAAATCTCTAGAAAGGCAAATACTCCTTTCCGGTTTACAGGGCTATACTACTCCCTCCGTCTAGGTGTGTAAGTCATCTTACGAAAACCAAATAGTCCCAAACACTTAGGCGCGATGCATTAACTTCTACCTTGTTTCTTGTTTCTTGACATATCAACCAATAAGAGATGAGAGGTGTGCATGCTTTTAATGACTTGCAATGGCTAGTTCATTGCATGCAATGCTATTAATTAGCAAATAAACATTGGTGACCCTAGGAGGAAACGGTGCTAAGCGCGTGGACCTATGCAGAATGAGTATTAACCAATGGATAATGGAGTTTAATTGTTAAACAATAGCAATTTTGTCTCATGCGAGAGCCTGGCTAGTATATGCGTCCTCCAAGGAACCGCACCACGCGAGCGTTCGCAACTGCCACATTCGGGTTGCACTTGGCTCTTCGCCTCTTTGATAAGACGAACAATGATGTTACTCCTACTTCTACAGTATCGAATCCACTACTGCATGTCTGTCCACCTCGTGCGGGAGGGATAGCGTGTAGCAAAAGCTTCTACTTACTGCTCCTGCCTTTATGTCTATGACAGGTGGGGCCAACAAGTGGTTGGCCCTCCTGTCATGCAGCCAAAGGCAGGTGCAGTTAAGGCACCGGAGCTCAGTCCGCGAGGGAGAGGGCGTTGTAGTAATAAAATTTCTCGGTCTTGTACGAGTTGACGCGACACATCAAAGCACTGCACTCGATATAAGTCTTTTTACACATTTCAAATGGGCTACTTCGTATGTAGGAGTAGACATATTCTGCTTCGTATGTAGTCACTTGTTGCAATCTCTAAAAAGACTTATATTTGGAAACGGAGGGAGTACAATGCATGCATGCATGCCGTGACTTTCCTTTTGATACTTGCATGTGTTGATTTGATGCACCTTGCCAAAATTTGACTATAAATTTAACTAACCAAATTTTCATGCATGTCACAAAAAATTATGGGGCTGTTTGGATTGTGACTATGTTTGTCTTATGTTGCCACATTATTTTTCCCACACTTGCCACACTTGCCTAACCTGAGTTGCTCAAATTGTTAGACACACTTTGGCTTGCCTAAGGGAATCTTGCCACAATTTTTGTGTCTATGACATGTGGGGTTCACTGCTAATAACAAAATTCTTGTCTTAGGTGTGGCTAATAAAAAAGACTTATATTTAGGAACGGAGGGAGTAGAAAATATAAATAATAATGCATGTTGGGGCAACCCACATTTCCGCTAATTTTAGCCGTGGGCTTGTTCACAATTTTTATGAGGGGTGGTTGTTCATTTAATGGAGGGACTTGTAGTACCAGACTTGAACGATACAAAGTGCGACCTGGCACACCGTAACACCACTTGGAACAAGCGGGTAGCTATCTCAAAAAACAATCAACAACTAAAAAACCCGCGACCTGGCATGTAGTAGTACACAATTTTAAACGATTGTTTTGATGGAGTGACAAAGGAAAACTACCCCACTATGTATATATAGGCCGGAGCCTCCGCGCTTGCTTGCTAGGGTTGCTCTATTCACACACTCTCATCCTCTCCAGATCTAAACAAGATAGGGGTAGTAACACTGTCTTTCTCCCTTCAAAAAACACTGGCTTTCTATCCTCACCGTTGGTTACAGATCCGGACGTATCCCCCTCCGCCGGTGAAGGGGAGGAGGGACAGCTTTTAGGCCGTCGTCGACAGCAAGGGAGGAGACCCACTACCGGCCGCACCGTTATCTCTGGCCGAGCGCCAGCGCGAGAGGTCCTCCGATCCCTTCGTCGTTGCCTGTGGGCGGATCCGGCCTCCCGCCGCCCACCTATCCACACCCCGATGACCTTCAGGTATATCTTCGTTCGAAACCGCCTTAGATCTACTTCCCCAGCTCGCTACGTCACTGCATGTGCATCATTTTCTACCTCTCATCCCCTCTCGATCGGATGGTCCAACGTCACCTTTTTTTCTTCTATTGTTAGAGGTAAAGCTACTTCATGGACTCAAATCTTGTACTCCCTCCGTCCGAAAATACTTGTCATTGAAATGGATGTATCTAGATGTATTTTAGTTCTAGATACATCCATTTTGATGACAAGTAATTCCATACGGAGGGAGTACTTGGTTCAAACAAGAAATAAAGTGGGTGTGGGGGAATTTAGTATGTACATCGGACTTGGTACAAACAGGAAGGAAAGGGGGTGAAAGTAGTATAGACTGGTCATCCAACCGGTCTCTTGGTCGAAAAGGGAAATATAGGGGTAACGCTGTACATAGTGGTATGACCAGGACTAGATTTTCTATCCACACATAGGAGTAGGTGGCTAGAGTGAACAAAAATGGGACCAACCTAGATATGTTTCTTGGATGTTTGTTTCTCGGGTCAACAAACTATGAATCACCACTTATGCCGCTGTTTACGTACATGGTGCTGGACTCCTGGTGCACCCACTGTCCCATGCCCTTATACCAAATATTTAGGCTCCGTTCGGAATAAAGGGGCAGAAAACATAGGTCTTGATGAAAATAGAGGAATAGGAAAGGAATGTAGGTATAAAACTATGGAACAGCGAACCGGAGGAAACTCTCAAGAGAATGTGTTCGGATGGACTACGAAATGTACAGATTTGTTTTTTTAGAGTAGCATGCTTGGCAGTATGAGATGCTATTTGTTTATTCAGCTGCACAGTGACTACTCTTGTCCTCACCCCACGTACCACACATAGGTTGATTTTTTTATTCCGGCAAACACAGCACAGCAACCTGTCTAACGCATGGCAGCTAGCACCTGCCTTGGGTTTCCACCCAAAAAATGAGCAGCGCGTGGATGTTTCTAATCCTATGGAATCAGTACTACTAGACCAGCTTTCCTATGGAACACTATCACCTTTCCCGTGTTCCGAACGGTTGGAAGGGAAAGAATACCGTAGGAATTGTGTTCCTACAAAAATCATGCACCAAACCTGTGAACCGAACGCAGCCTTAGCTGTTCTTAATCTAATGTCCCTGGTAAAAATGAAGCCATGCCACTGTTATAAGCCATGACAAGTTTAGCCAAATGTTTTTTTCCTGTAATTGTTTGAGACTCTGACTGTTTCCTCTTTGCCTTTTTGTGCAAACGGGGATATCCAATTCACCTGGTTGCTATTGTGACCTTTTGGTGCACTGCACAAAACTCTTCTTAAAAGAAGTGACTTTTGTGCTGTTTAACTGGAATGTCAGAATGGAATAGTTGGTTCATTTTGGTGGAACTGCACAAAGGGAGATCTGTGTTCCAATCCTCATCATCCATATTGGCGCCATAACCTTCCTTTAGGTAAGAATGATATTTAATGCATGTGCTTATCTCTATTTTCCGACTGCCATGAGAAAATAATGATGTTTTTTACTAGTACACTTGTACTCCCTCACTGACAAAACCAATTATAAATTAGAAGGCCAATCATGTACTTGGTTTCACCATCTGGTGAGGAGAAAGAGAAATAGAGCACGAAGAGGAAAGAACAAGAAGAATAAACAGTGCCAAGGCGATCTTGCTGAAGCCAGAGGCCTCAGTCGAGGCCATTCAAGGGCTCCGACAATGACTACCTTACATGTGAGACGATCCTCCAGGGAGCCCTTCCACTTCTGCTGTCTCACTTAATTAATTAGGAGTACTTAAGTACCACTAATTTATTACTACCTAATTTTCTTGTTGGAGTTAAACAAATCTTTAGTAGGACCCTATGCTGAATCATGTACGTGTGTATGTTTGTCTATGGAGGTGAATCATGTGGTGGAGCAGGGAGGGAATATTATTAGTGTCATGACATAATAGTGCTATTGTTTTGCATGTCAATTTATTGCCATTGGTTCAATGAGGCAATGTTTTGCGTATTGTCCATCATGAATTTGATGCTACTGTTTGATTAATATGCTAATGTCTTCCTATCCTTTCTCACTAAGCTAATGAAGGTTTCACCTTGTTCCTACTTGTGCAAACAGGGATCATGTTGTGCCAATCATACATTTTAGTGGAACTACACAAGACAATACAATGAACTGTATCCCAGCCAGTGCTTTAACTTTGCTGGAAGTTCTTGATAATCTTTCGATATAATCTCAGCATTGGTAAACAAGAGTGATTTCAACCATACATTTGAAGTGCACAAAAATATATACTATTGTGTGATTCCAGTGAGTGCTTTATCATCTCTTATGGGACTACATGAATAAGCTTTTTTTCTCAGATTGGTACAGGCCTAAGGCCTTCATCCATATTAGTTTGTTGTCATCTCTATTTGTATCATGCTATTGTCATGAGAAACTCCTTTATCTTTGCACGTTAAAGTTTTGCAACCTATTATAAATGGCAATGCTTTGAGTGTTGAGTTGAGCTAATTGGCACTTATTAAATAAACTAATACCTCTCTTTAAGCAAGACTACTATGTTGCAACTTTACCCATTAAGATAATGAGGGTGCTTCTATTTATTAGTGTATGTTTCATCAACTAGTCCCACTATTACAGTTATCTCACTCTCTCAATATATGTGCCAACAGGGATGCTCGATTTGGGTGGAAATGCACAAAAACTTTGGGTGCTTCATTGCCTCGACAGCTTCCATCCTTTCCTGTTAGTCGCTAATCTCCGCTTGCTTTCTTCCTTTGCTGTCAGTCGCTTGGCTTATCTCGGCTTCCAGTCAAAGGAAATAGTAATTGATATGCTACCTCACACAGGTTGGTACTGGTCTTTATTCTGATTATTGTGCCTGTCATATGTATTGGTAATTTGGTATTGTGCTACTGTTTTCCGATTTCATAAAGGAGTAATTTGGAGCTTGAACTCGCAGGCAAATCATTACATTGGGTGATTTCAGTAGAACTGCACAAAATGATCAGACGAACAGGTACTTATGCTGCTGCTATGTACTCCAAAGTTCACTGAGACAAGCATCGATGTTGACAAGAAGTGCCTATATTCATTCGAGTATCAACCGGTGTCAACCAATTGTCAAACTCCAAGTATTAGGACAGTGAACGCCAAAAATATTGCTTGGTGCATAGCCCAGAAAAACGCAGTCCAGTCTTTGGTTCCAACTTGTGCCTTTTGGTTATCAGCACATATGGTAGCGAACTATATGGCATGGAGTCTAAAGATTCTGGAAAAGTTGGTTGACGCGTATATTCATCTGGCACTTAATCAGTCTGCACGCCAAGGATGCTCCATTTCAGTTGAACTGCACAAAAAATTTGGGTGGTTCATTTTCTCAACCGCCTCCTTTCTCGTCTGCAATGTAAAATTTTGGCGAGATACAGGACCAGGATGAGCCAGTAAACTAGTTGGATGAAAGTAGTGGCAAAGTTGCTCAAACCTCCCTCGGCACGAGGCCACTATTTGAGGATAAACCTACAAGCAAAGTTCGGATTGTCTGTGCTGCCTCTTATGTACTCGAAAGTTTACTCGTACAAGAACTAATTTTAGCAAGAAGTACCTCCGATTGAACACCATTTACCAGTCTGTACCCTAGGTAATTAAAGTTCATCCATGGATCATATTGGCTGTGATCTCAATCATTTGGATGCATAAACATACTGAACATGTGTATATCTGAATCTTTTTGTGAATTATGTATGAATATTGTCGTGTGATCTATCAATCATTTGGATGCATAGATATGTTGAGCTTGTGTATATATGAATCTTTTGAGTTGTTGATAGTGAATGTTGGCTATGAATATGAACGTGTCCTGTGAACCTGAGTTTGATATGAATGTTTACCTTTTCTGTTGTATTTGTGTGTGAACTTGTTAGTATGCCTACTGTGGGGTATAAAACGCAGGTCTCTTATAAAAGTAATGTTGTGTCCAATTTATGTTCTCCCTTCTAACCACATTATATATATTTATATTATTACTATTATCGTATATTTTATAGAGACTTATATATACATTATAAAAACATCCCACGTGTTATTAACTTATAAAAGTAAATGTTTAACGGAAGTTGGCAAGGAAAATCCTGGTTGTTTTTGACTCGCAGGCAAGGAAAATCCTGGTGATTGCGTACAAAAGCTTGCGAAGATTTTAAGGACCAATTTAATAATAACGCGCTCATTTTTATTTTGAGCAATAACTCGCTAATTTGTTAATTATATATATATATATATATATATATATAATGTGTCTCTCGGGTTTATTCTTTGATATTAATTGCTCCTTCTAACATAACATTATATGTATAATGATCCCACCTAATACGTGTATTTCAAGGAAGTGCAAATGGGCTAGGGTTTCTTAGAAAATATAAATGGGCCTGATTGACGCGAAAATTATTTGTCACCCAGCCCAGCAAATGGACTGTACATTCTAGAAAACATGGGTTAAATATATGCCACATTTTTGCAGGCTGACATGTGGGAAATAGGTCGAAGCCTACGCAGGGCGTTGTCAACTTGGTCAACAAATGATTGTGTCATCCACAGCCATTGGATTTATATCCAACGGCCGGCATGCACCTTCAATCTCTCGTCTTCTTCCTCCAGCGTCGCCGGGACCGCCTGGTCCGGCCTCCAGCGGCTAGCGGCTCTGCTTAGCACGCATCGCTATGAAGCGCTACCCCACTGCCGGCCAGGCTATCCCTCCACCCCTTGACACCTCCTGTTATTCTCCACAGACTACAGCCCCACGCCGCAACGTAACCAGTTATAACCCTTCTCCTCCTCTCAATCTGCGACTCCACTGCCGCGTTTTCCCATCTCCGAGTCGTTACCGTCCGGGGCCTCGTTGTCGTCCACCGCCTTGCTGCGTTCGATGCGGCGTGGTCAACAAACAAGAGTCATTGGAAGAGGACTGTACGGAACGAGATCCTCTAATATCCCGAAGGGATTTCAGGGAAGCTACAGTACCCTGACATTCCTTCTTCACATCCATATGATTAAGCCTAAAATGACTTGAATTAATTTGCAAATTACAAATCTACTGCATACATTTACAAAAATTACATACAAACAAAATTATGGTGCAATAAAATTAATTTCAAATTTTATTTTCAATGAACAGTAACTGCGGACAGTGTCTTTGCTATAGTGCCCATGACATCCCTTCTTTGTTTTGCACTGGGATTGCACTGTAGCTTCATGACATCCTTTCATGATGTTAGAGGATCCATTCCCGGACTGTACGTGGAGAGCCCGATGACTGGGACCCATGAGGTCCATGGTCGCACGCAAGGAAAGTTCCTCCTTATTAAGCTGAAAAAATGTTTCCTCCACCTGACAGCTGGGACCCACCGGCTGTATCTTCGCACGGAAGGAAGTGCCTCCTTGTTTTGCGAAAAAAATTATTCATCCCATTGACAGCTGGGACCCATCAGATTTGGTGACTGACTTGTGGGCCTACTAAGCGGACATGTACGCACGGCTTTGTCAACTTAATCAACAAATGATTCTAGCAGCTGGACCGTTGGATGTTAATCCAACAGTCGTGCTCCTTCTTCAACCTCTGTTCTTGCTCCTGTCTCCCGTGGGCGGCACCGCGGCTGTGCTGCCGCGCACCCGAACCAGTGAAGTTTCCCACTCCTCTCCATCTGTGACTCCACTGCCCCATCTTCCCCATCTCCGGGTCATTCCAGTCTGGGTGCGCTCGGCACGGTGTGGTCAACATGGTCAACAACCGAGAGTCATCGGAAGATGACTGTGCGTGAGAGGCTGACAGTGGGGACGCACCACGCCCATGGACGAATGCATGAAATGGAACGCGGCGAGGTCAAGGTGGTCAAGGAACGACTTCCATCGAAAGTATACTGTACATGGAGAGTCTCAGCTGGGTCCACGGCCGCAGCAAGTAAGTGCCTCCTTTTTACGCACAAAAAAATGAATACTCCCCCGTCTAGCTGGGACCCACCTTGGTGGGAGGCTGACTTGTGGGCCTACTAAGTTGACGGGGACGAAGGGGTTTGTCAACTTAGTCAATATGAACGATTCTAGCTCCAGTGACCGTATGATGTCCATCCAACGGCCGTAGTGCTTCTTCAACCTCTGGTCTTCTTGCTCCTGCCGCCCAAAGCAGCGTCGGTCGTGCCACATGCTCCTGCCTCCCGTGGCCGGCTGTGCTACCACGGAGGGCTCACCGCCCCCTACTATTCCCACCGCCGGCCAGGCCCTGCGGCGATGGCAGCCTCACACCGCAGCAGAACCAGTGAACCCTCGTACTCCTCTCCGCGCGGGCTTCCACTGCCATGTCTTCCCTAGCTCCGCGTCGTCCCCTTCCTAGGCCTCGCCGTCATCCACCGCCATGGTGCTCTCCGCACGGCATGGTCAACGTGGTCAAGGAACGACTTCCATCGGAAGAGTACTGTACATGGAGAGGCTGATAGCTGGGTCCACGGCCACAGCCCAGTTTTTTTGTGATTTGCCAAGTATGTCGCCTTGTCAGGCCTGTTGAGCTGCAAATCTTTCAAGACGAGGAGAGCATTCATTCGGCTGGCCGAGAAAATGGCCCATCAGTAATGAGAAATGGGCTGTACATTTTTAAAACACATCAAACCGGCAATTAGTTTCAAATATCTTTTTTTTCATTTCGAGATTTTAAATTACATTAATTTTTATGCATGGAGAATTTGTTGGATTTTATATTGATATACATTTATTTTTAAAATCAGTTTGAATGTGAGTCGAAATTTCGGGATTGAAAATAGTTCGGACCGCACCAAAATATGCAAAATTTCATATAATTTTTTAACCGTGGCCACAATATGGGCTGTAATGCTAACAAAAAGAATATGGGCTAAAAAACCTTAAGAATTAGCAAATGGGCTGTAAATTATTAGAAATAATGGCAGATGGGTGGATGCTGTTTTCCACAGATATGAGGCTTTCGTAAAAAAAAGGTTGACGCACAAGCAGTGACTGTTGGATGTCCATCCAACGGCCGTCGTGCTTCTTCAATCTCTGCTCTTCCTGCTCCAGCCGCTCAAACAAGCGCCGGCGGGACTGCCTGCTCCCTCCTCCCCGCAGCCAGCTGTGCTGCCGCACGGGCCTCACCGCCCCACCGTACTCCCATCCCTGGCCTAGCCATCCCTCTACTCACCCACACCTGCAGTTATTCTCCGGCGACGGCAGACGAACAAGTAAACCCTCGTACAGTCGTACTCCCCTCCGCGTGGAAATAACTACCGAGTCTTCCCTGCCTCCGTGTCGTTCCCTTCCGTCGTCCACCGCCTTGGTGCTCTCGGCACGGCCTGGTCAACATGGTCAACGACCGGCATGCATCTAAAGTGGACTGTACGTGGAGAGGCTGACAGCTGGGTCCACGGCCGCACGCAAGGAAATGCCTCCTTATTACGCGCAAAATAATGATTCCTCCACCTAAAATCTGGGACCCACCGAAAGGGCCTCTGTATTTCGCAAAGAAAACGTTACCACCGCTGACAGCTTGGACCCACCAGCTATATCTTCGCACGCAAGGAAGTGCCTCCTTATTACGCAAAAAATGAATACTCCCCCTGCTAGCTGGGACCTAGTATAGTGGCAGGCTGACTTGCGGGCCTACTAAGTTGACGGGGATGAAGGGCTTTGTCAACTTAGTCAATACTCCAGTGACTGTACGATGTCCATCCAACGGCCGTAGTGCTTCTTCAACCTCTGGTCTTCGTTCTCCAGCCGCCCAAAGCAGCGCCGGTCGTGCCGCATGCTCCTGCATCCCGTGGCCGGCTATGATACCGCAGAGGCCTCACCACCCCTACTACTCCCAACGCTAGCTAGGCCATCCCTCTACTCACCCACACCCCCTGTTATTCTGCGGCGACGGCAGCCTCACACCGCAGCCGAACCAGTGAACCCTCGTACTCCTCTTCGCGTGGGCATCTGAAGGAAATATGCCCTAGAGGCAATAATAAAGTTATTATTTATTTCCTTATTTCATGATAAATGTTTATTATTCATGCTAGAATTGTATTAACCGGAAACATAATACATGTGTGAATACATAGACAAACATAGTGTCACTAGTATGCCTCTACTTGACTAGCTCGTTAATCAAAGATGGTTAAGTTTCCTAACCATAGACATGAGTTGTCATTTGATTAACAGCATCACATCATTAGGAGAATGATGTGATTGACTTGACCCATTCCGTTAGCTTAGCACTTGATCGTTTAGTATGTTGCTATTGCTTTCTTCATGACTTATACATGTTCATGTAACTATGAGATTATGCAACTCCCGTTTACCGGAGGAACACTTTGTGTGCTACCAAACGTCACAACGTAACTGGGTGATTATAAAGGAGCTCTACAGGTGTCTCCGAAGGTACATGTTGGGTTGGCGTATTTCGAGATTAGGTTTTGTCACTCCGATTGTTGGAGAGGTATCTCTGGGCCCTCTCGGTAATGCACATCACTATAATCCTTGCAAGCAATGTAGCTAATGAGTTAGTTACGGAATGATGCATTACGTAACGAGTAAAGAGACTTGCCGGTAACGAGATTGAACTAGGTATTGGATACCGACGATCGAATCTCGGACAAGTAACATACCAATGACAAAGGGAACAACGTATGTTGTTATGCGGTTTGACCGATAAAGATCTTCGTAGAATATGTGGGAGCCAATATGGGCATCCAGGTCCCGCTATTGGTTATTGACCGGAAACGTGTCTCGGTCATGTCTACATTGTTCTCGAACCCGTAGGGTCCGCACGCTTAAAGGTTTCAATGACAGTTATATTATGAGTTTACATGTTTTGATGTACCGAAGGAGTTCGGAGTCCCGGATGAGATCGGAGACATGACGAGGAGTCTCGAAATGGTCGAGACGTAAAGATTCATATATTGGATGATATGGTTAGGCCAAGGGGTCAAGCCCATGAGGCTTTAGGTCGGTGCAAAAGAAGTTTTGCGGAGGCCAGGGGGCCAAACGCCGGAGACCCTGGCGTCTGGCCCTGGGCCAGACGCCAAGGCCCATGGCGTCTTGGCCAGACGCCAAGGATTTTGGCGTTTGGTCTTGGAGTCCGAGTGGGAGCCTTTCGGGCAAAACCGACTTTGAGGAGGCTTTTGCTCCAAGTTTCGACCCTGGGGCTCAACATATAAATAGAGGGGCAGGGCTAGCACCAAAGACACAACAATTGATCCCTTGGATCTCTTAGCTGTGTGCGGTGCCCCCCTCCACCATAGTCCACCTTGATAATATCGTAGCAGTGCTTAGGCGAAGCCCTGCGACGGTAGAACATCAAGATCGTCACCACACCGTCATGCTGACGGAACTCTCCCTCGACACTCGGCTAGATCGGAGTTCGAGGGACGTCATCGAGCTGAACATGTGCTAGAACTCGGAGGTGCCGTAGTTTTGGTGCTTGATCGGTCGGGCCGTGAAGACGTACGACTACATCAACTGTGTTGTGCTAACGCTTCCGCTTACGGTCTACAAGGGTATGTAGACAACACTCTCCCCTCTCGTTGCTATGCATCACCATGATCTTGTGTGTGCGTAGGAATTTTTTTGAAATTACTACGTTCCCCAATAGTGGCATCCGAGCCTAGGTTTTATGCGTTGATGTTATATGCACGAGTAGAACACAAGTGAGTTGTGGGCGATAAAAGTCATACTGCTTACTAGCATGTCATACTTTGGTTCAGCGGTATTGTGAGATGAAGCGGCCCGGACCGACATTACGCGTACGCTTACGCGAGACTGGTTTCACCGTTACGAGCACTCGTTCTTAAAGGTGACTGGCGGGTTCTGTCTCTCTCACTTTAGTTGAACCGAGTGTGGCTAGGCCCGGTCCTTATGAAGGTTAAAACAGCACTAACTTAACGAACTATCGTTGTGGTTTTGATGCGTAGGTAAGAACGGTTCTTGCTAAGCCCGTAGCAGCCACGTAAAATTTGCAACAACAAAGTAGAGGACGTCTAACTTGTTTTTGCAGGGCATGTTGTGATGTGATATGGTCAAGACGTGATGCTATATTTTATTGTGTGAGATGATCATGTTTTGTAACCGAAGTTATCGGCAACTGGCAGGAGCCATATGGTTGTCGCTTTATTGTATGAAATGCAAACGCCCTGTAATTGCTTTACTTTATCTCTAAGCGGTAGCGATAGTCGTAGAAGCAATAGATGGCGTAACGACAATGATGCTACGATGGAGATCAAGGTGTCGCGCCGGTGACGATGGTGATCATGACGGTGCTTCGAAGATGGAGATCACAAGCACAAGATGATGATGGCCATATCATATCACTTATATTGATTGCATGTGATGTTTATCCTTTATTCATCTTATCTTGCTTTCATTGACGGTAGCATTTTAAGATGATCTCTCACTAAAATTATCAAGAAGTGTTCTCCCTGAGTATCCACCATTGCGAAAGTTCTTCGTGCTGAGACACCACGTGATGATCGGGTGTGATAGGCTCTACGTTCAAATACAACGGGTGCAAAATAGTTGCACATGCGGAATACTCAGGTTAAACTTGATGAGCCTAGCATATAACAGATATGGCCTCGGAACACGGAGACCGAAAGGTCGAGCGTGAATCATATAGTAGATATGATCAACATATTGATGTTCACCGTTGAAACTACTCCATCTCACGTGACGGTCAGACATGGTGTAGTTGATATGGATCACGTAATCACTTAGAGGATTAGAGGGATGTCTATCTAAGTGGGAGTTCTTAAGTAATATGATTAATAGAACTTAAATTTATCATGAACTTAGTCCTGGTAGTATTTTGCAAATTATGTTGTAGATCAATAGCTTGCGTTGTTGCTTTTATATGTTTATTTTGATATGTTCCTAGAGAAAACTGTGTTGAAAAATGTTAGTATCAATGATGTAGATTGGATTCATGATCTTTATCCTCATTGCTGCACAGAAGAATTATATCCTTGATGCACCACTAGGTGACAAACCTATTGCAGAAGCAGATGCAGACGTTATGAACGTTTGGCTAGCTCAAATGATGACTACTTGATAGTTTAGTGCACCATGCTTAAACGGCTTAGAATCGGGATTTGAAAGACGTTTTGAACGTCATGGACCATATGAGATGTTCCAGGAGTTGAAGTTAATATTTTCAGCAAATACCCGAGTTGAGAGATATGAAGTCTCCAACAAGTTCCATAGCTAAAAGATGGAGGAGAATCGCTCAACTAGTGAGCATGTGCTCAGATTGTCTGGGTACTTCAATCGCTTGAATCAAGTGGGAGTTAATCTTCCAGATAAGATAGTGATTGTTAGAATTCTCTAGTCACCATCACTAAGTTACTAGAACTTCGTGATGAACTATAGCATGCAAGGGATGACGAAAACGATTACCGAGCTCTTCGTGATGTTGTAATCGATGAAGGTAGAAATCAAGAAAGAGCATCAAGTGTTGATGATTGACAAGACCACTAGTTTCAAGAAAAAGGGCAAAGGGAAAGAAAGGGAAACTTCAAGTAGAATGGAAAACAAGCTGTCACTCCCGTGAAGAAGACCAAAGCTGGACCAAAGCCTGAAACTGAGTGCTTACACTGCAAAGGAAATGGTCACTGGAAGCGGAAATGCCCTGAATATTTGGTGGATAAGAAGGATGGCAAAGTGAACAAGGGTATATTTGATATACAGGTGTTTGATGTGTGCCTTACTAGTGTTTATAGTAGCCCTTGAGTAGGTTGCTAAGATTAGTAACTCAAAACAAGAGTTACAGAATAAATAGAGACTAGTTGAACGGGAAGTGACGATGAGTGTTGGAAGTAGTTCCAAGATTGATATGATCATCATTGTACACTCCTTATACTTTCGGGATTAGTGTGTTAAGCCTAAATAAATGTTATTTGGCGTTTACGTTGAGCATGAATATGATTTGATCATGTTTATTGCGAGATGGTTATTCATTTAAAGTTAGAGAATAATTGTTATTCTGTTTACATGAATAAAACCTTCGATGGTCATACACCCAATGAACATAGTTTGTTGGATCTCGATCGTAGTGATACACATATTCATAATATTGATGCCAAAAGATGCAAAGTTAATAATGATAGTGCAACTTATTTGTGGCACTGCTGTTTGGGTCATATCGGTGTAAAGCGCATGAAGAAACTCCATAAAGATGGATTTTTGGAATCACTTGGTGATGAATCATTTGATGCTTGCGAACCGTGCCTTTTGGGCAAGATGACTAAAACTCCGTTCTCCGGAACAATGGAATGAGCTACTGACTTATTGGAAATAATACATACTGATGTATGCGATCCAATGAGTGTTGATGCTCGTGGAAAGTATCGTTATTTTCTGACCTTCACAAGATGATTTGAGAAGATATGGGTATATACTTGATGAAACATAAGTCTGAAATAGTTGAAAGGTTGAAAGAATTTCAGAGTGAAGTGGAAAAATCATCGTAACAAGAAAATGAAATTTCTACGATCTGATCGCGGAGACGAATATTTGAGTTACGAGTTTGGTCTTCAATTAAAACAATGTGGAATAGTTTCACAGCTCATGCCACCTGGAACACCACAACGTTATGGTGTGTCCGAACGTCGTAACCGCACTTTATTGGATATGGTGCGATCTATGATGTCTCTTACTGATTTACCACTATTGTTTTGGGGTTATGCATTAGAGACAGCTGCATTCACGTTAAAAGGGCACCATCTAAATCCGTTGAGACGACACCATATGAACTGTGGTTTAGCAAGAAACCCAAGTTGTCATTTCTTAAAGTTTGGGGCTGCGATGCTTATGTGAAAAAGTTTCATCCTGATAAGCTCAAACCCAAATCGGAGAAGTGCGTCTTCATAGAATACCCAAAGGAAACTGTTGGGTACACCATCTATCACAGATCCGAAGGCAAGATATTCGTTGCTAAAAATGGATCCTTTCTAGAGAAGGAGTTTCTCTCGAAAGAAGTGAGTGGGAGGAAAGTAGAAATTGATGAGGTAACTGTACCTTTCTCCCTAATTGGAAAATAGTTCATCACTGAAATTAGTTCCAGTGATTCCTACACCAATTAGTGAGGAAGCTAATGATGATGATCATGAAACTTCAGATCAAGTTACTACAAAACCTCGTAAGTCTTCCAGAATACGGTCCGCACCAGAGTGGTATGGTAATCCTGTTCTGAAAGTCATGTTACTATACCATGATAAACCTACGAACTATGAGGAAGCGATGATGAGCCCAGATTCCGCAAAATGGCTGGAGGCCATGAAATCTGAGATAGGATCCATGTATGAGAACAAAGTGTGGACTTTGGTGGACTTGCCCGATGATCGGCAAACCATAGAAAATAAATGGATCTTCAAGAGGAAGACGGACGTTCATAGTAGTGTTACTATCTACAAAGCTCGACTTGTCGCAAAAAGGTTTTTGACAAGTTCAAGGTGTTGACTACAATGAGATTTTCTCAATTGTAGCGATGCTTAAGTCTGTCCGAATCATGTTAGCAATTGCCACATTTTATGAAATTTGGCAAATGGATGTCAAAACTACATTCCTTAATGGATTTATTAAAGAAGAGTTGTATATGATACAACCAGAAGGTTTTGTCAATCCTAAAGGTGCTAACAAAGTGTGCATGCTCCAGCGATCCATCTATGGGCTGGTGCAAGCATCTCGGAGTTGGAATATACGCTTTGATGAGTTGATCAAAGCATATGGTTTTATACAGACTTTTGGAAAGGCCTGTATTTGCAAGAAAGTGAGTGGGAGCACTACAGCCTTTCTGATAAGTATATGTGAATGACATATTGTTGAGCGAAAATAATGTGGAATTATTCTGCAAAGCATAAAGGTGTGTTTGAAACGAGTTTTTCAAAGAAAGACCTCGGTGAAGCTGCTTACATATTCAGCATCAAGATCTATAGTGATAGATCAAGACGCTTGATAAGTTTTTCAATGAATACATACCTTGACAAGATTTTGAAGTAGTTCAAAATGGAACAGACAAAGAAAGAGTTATTTCCTGTGTTGCAAAGGTATGAAATTGAGTAAGACTCAAATCCCGACCACAGCAGAAAATAGAAAGAGAATGAAAGTCATTCCCTATGCATCAGTCATAGGTTCTATAAAAGTATGCTATGCTATGGACCAGACCTATTGTATACTCTACCCTATTTTGGCAAGGGAGTACAATAGTGATCCAGGAGTAGATCATTGGACATTGGTCAAAATTATCCATAGTGGAATAAGGATATGTTTCTCGATTATGGAGGTGACAAATGGTTCATCGTAAAGGGTTACGTCGATACAAGTTTTGGCACTGATCCAGATGACTCTAAGTCTTAATCTGGATACATATTGAAAGTGGGAGCAGTTAGCTATAGTAGCTCCGTGCAGAGCATTGTAGACATAGTATATTTGTAAAATACATACGGCTCTGAATGTGACAGACCCGTTGACTAAGCCTCTCTCGCGAGCAAAACATGATCACACCTTAGTACTCTTTTGGGTGTTAATAACATAACGATGTGAGCTAGATTATTAACTCTAGTAAACCCTTTGGGTGTTGGTCACATGACGATGTGAACTATCGGTGTTAATCATATACAGATATGAATATTGGTGTTAAATCACATGGCAATGTGAACTAGATTATTGACTCTAGTGCAAGTGGGAGACTGAAGGAAATATGCCCTAGAGGCAATAATAAAGTTATTATTTATTTCCTTATTTCATGATAAATGTTTATTATTCATGCTAGAATTGTATTAAACGGAAACATAATACATGTGTGAATACATAGACAAACATAGTGTCACTAGTATGCCTCTACTTGACTAGCTCGTTAATCAAAGATGGTTAAGTTTCCTAACCATAGACATGAGTTGTCATTTGATTAACGGCATCACATCATTAGGAGAATGATGTGATTGACTTGACCCATTCTGTTAGCTTAGCACTTGATCGTTTAGTATGTTGCTATTGCTTTCTTCATGACTTATACATGTTCATGTAACTATGAGATTATGCAACTCCCGTTTACTGGAGGAACATTTTGTGTGCTACCAAACGTCACAACGTAATTGGGTGATTATAAAGGAGCTCTACAGGTGTCTCCGAAGGTACATGTTGGGTTGGCGTATTTCGAGATTAGGTTTTGTCACTCCGATTGTCGGAGAGGTATCTCTGGGCCGTCTCGATAATGCACATCACTATAAGCATTGCAAGCAATGTAGCTAATGAGTTAGTTACGGAATGATGCATTACGTAACGAGTAAAGAGACTTGCCGGTAACGAGATTGAACTAGGTATTGGACACCGACGATCAAATCTCGGGCAAGTAACATACCGATGACAAAGGGAACAACGTATGTTGTTATGCGGTTTGACCGATAAAGATCTTCGTAGAATATGTGGGAGCCAATATGGGCATCCAGGTCCCGCTATTGGTTATTGACCGGAAACGTGTCTCGGTCATGTCTACATTGTTCTCGAACCCGTAGGGTCCGCACGCTTAAAGGTTTCGATGACAGTTATATTATGAGTTTACATGTTTTGATGTACCGAAGGAGTTCGGAGTCCCAGATGAGATCGGGGACATGACGAGGAGTCTCGAAATGGTCGAGACGTAAAGATTCATATATTGGATGATATGGTTAGGCCAAGGGGTCAAGCCCATGAGGCTTTAGGTCGGTGCAAAAGAAGTTTTGCGAAGGCCAGGGGGCCAAACGCCGGAGACCCTGGCGTCTGGCCCAGGGCCAG
Source organism: Triticum aestivum (assembly GCF_018294505.1). Lineage (NCBI taxonomy): Eukaryota > Viridiplantae > Streptophyta > Magnoliopsida > Poales > Poaceae > Triticum > Triticum aestivum. The sequence continues at coordinate 512,470,237 of NC_057810.1, forward strand.
ACGCCGAGGCCCATGGCGTCTTGGCCAGACGCCAAGGATTTTGGCGTTTGGTCTTGGAGTCCGAGTGGGACTCTTGCCTTTCGGGCAGAACTGACTTTGAGGAGGCTTTTGCTCCAAGTTTCGGCCCGGGGCTCAACATATAAATAGAGGGGCAGGGCTAGCACCAAAGACACAACAATTGATCCCTTGGATCTCTTAGCCGTGTGCGGTGCCCCCCTCCACCATAGTCCACCTCGATAATATCGTAGCGGTGCTTAGGCGAAGCCCTGTGACGGTAGAACATCAAGATCGTCACCACGCTGTCGTGCTGACGGAACTCTCCCTCGACACTCGGCTGGATCGGAGTTCGAGGGACGTCATCGAGCTGAACGTGTGCTAGAACTCGGAGGTGTCGTAGTTTCGGTGCTTGATCGGTCGGGCCGTGAAGACGTACGACTACATCAACCGTGTTGTGCTAACGCTTCCGCTTATGGTCTACAAGGGTATGTAGACAACACTCTCCCATCTCGTTGCTATGCATCACCACGATCTTGTGTGTGCATAGGAAATTTTTTGAAATTACTACGTTCCCCAATAGCATCCACTGCTGCGTCTTCCCCGGCTCCGCGTCGTCCCCTTCCTAGGCCTCGCTGTCGTCCACCGTCGTGGTGCTCTCGGAGCGGCGTTGTCAATGTGGTCAACGACCGACTTCCAGCGGAAGAGTACTATGCGTGGAGAGGCTAACGGCTGGGTCCACGGCGGCCGCAAGGAAGTGCCTCCTTATTATGCGCAAAATAATTATTCCTCCACCTGACAGCTGGGACCCACCGGACGGGCCACCGTATTTCACGAAAAAAAACGTTTCCCCCCTGACTGCTGGGACCCACCAGCTACACCTTCGCACGCCAGGAAGTGCATCCGGGCAAAAAAATGATTCGGCCCCCTGACTGCTGGTACCCACCAGCTACATCTTCGGACGCAAGGAAGTGCCTGACAGTCGGGACCCACCTGGTCAAAGCGTACGTAGCGTTGTCATTCTGGTCGCGAACGTGTACATACATATATATTGGTCGATGTAGAGGCGCGCACGTGTCGTAGTAGAGGCACGTACGTGTCGTAGTAGAGGCCCGCACGTAGCATGTACACGTACGTACAGCGGCCAGGGTGCAAGAAAGAAAATACGACCACGTACGTACATACGGGCGGGGTCTCGAATGCCTACTCGTGCATACGTATGGTGAGGGCTCGTGTACATGGCTGGATCGGAACAGAGAAACTGCGTCGTCGTCGTGTTCATGGGGAGGCAACGGAATGCGTCGTGTTCATTGGGAGGCAACGAATGCGTCGTGTTCATCGGGAGGCAACGGAACATGTGGGCCAACCGGCTGGGTCGGAACGGAATGCGTCGTCGTGTTCATCGGGAGGGCTTGGACGAAACAGGCGATGGAAACGAGGCCTGGCGTACCGCACAACGGAGGAAACGGACCTCCTACATTCGGAATGGGGTCCTGTTGATCGGGAGGGGTGTGGCGTACCGCAAAACGGAGGAAACGGACCTCCTACGGTCTAAACGGGGGTCCTGTTGATTGGGAGGGGTGT
>NC_057810.1:512472347-512529805 GCF_018294505.1 Triticum aestivum
CTCACTTTCATCCAATCGATCGGCTTCAGTTAGCAGCAGTAGCGAAGGAATCGCTTGATCGGGTTCTGTCGTGGAATTGTCACGGCAGATGTCCTAATGTAAGGACTTAGTCGCGAGGCCAACGCATCTATGTGGTAGCTTGAAGGGGTTGAGCGGAATCGAGAGACGCAACACATAAGACGAGGATTTAGACAGCTTCGGGCCCTGGGAAACATCATCCGGTAATAACCCTACATGCTGTTTGTGGCTAGGTCTCATTATGATCATGAGGGAGTCGCCGTAAAACGGCTCTCCTAGTTGTGTCTAGCCCTAGAGATTGTTTCTTCTTGTCTTCTCCCTCTTTGGGGAGGCCTGCCCCTCCTTATATAAGTTAGAGGGGCGGGTTACATGTGGAGTCCAAATAGGATTAGGACTAGCCTATCTTCTACTACAAGTCGGATACAAGTCCGGGTCTTGATTCCTTGTAAGGGAGATATTCCTCACGCCTTTCCTCTTAAGTCGGCCTACCATAATGTAAGTCGACCTTCTGGGCCTTGAACCTCCTGGGCCCCCGGGTCTTGTCGCTCCTCTGATCCGCTTGCCAGGTCACCCATAAGTTGCCAGGATCGGGCGGGTCACTTAGTGTGTCGTCCAGTCAGGGCGGGTCATTAGTGAGTCGCCAAGTCCGGCCGGGTTATACTTCCGGCCGGGTTACACCGCGGGGTATATCCCCGAAAGGTTCAGTTAACAACCATCGATCGATCGCTCGGGTTCAGTAACGCGTAGCCTGTAGTGCAATCGCTCAGGTTCAGTTAGAGCCCAACGCCTTGCTCGGGTTCAGTTAGAGCCAACGCCTCGCACACACGCGCGTCCGTGTATGAGAGAAACGTGCATCGCTCGGCCCCCGACCTCCCACCGTAACCGGGAACTCCCCGAAATTTTCCTCCCCCTCGCTTCTACCACGGTTTTTTCCGTCATGGACGGCCCAAAGAATGTCATGCAGCTGCGTCTCCGGCCCGCCCAGGACGAAAAGCCCATTTTTTGTCATGATTTTTTGTCATAGAAGTAGGATCCCACCACATCTATGATGATACCGGGTTTTGTCACAATTATCGTCATAGAAGTGTCATATGTATGACAGAAAAAAATCGTTCGGCCCAAAATGTCACGGATGTGTCTTTTTTTGTAGTGAGTAAAGAGACTTGCCGGTAACGAGATTGAACTAGGTATGATGATACCGATGATCGAATCTCGGGCAAGTAACATACCGATGACAAAGAGAACAACCTATGTTGTTGTGCGGTTTGACCGACAAAGATATTCGTAAAATATGTAGGTGTTGGGAACGCGGTAATTTCAGAAATTTTCCTATGATCACGCAAGATCTATCTAAGTGATGCATAGCAACGAGAGGGGAGAGTGTGTCCACGTACCCTCATAGACCGAAAGCGAAAGTGTTTAAGTAATGCGGTTGATGTAGTCGAATGTCTTCGCGATCCAACCAATCAAGTACCGAACACACGACACCTCCGCGATCTGCGCACGTTCAGCTTGGTAACGTCCCTCGAACTCTAGATCCAGCTGAGGCCGAGGGAGAGTTCTGTCAGCACGATAGTGTGGTGACGGTGACGATGAAGTTATCGGCGCAGGGCTTCGCCTAAGCACTACGACGATATGACCGAGGTGGAAAACTATGGAGGGGGGCACAGCACACGGCTAAAGATCAACTTGTGTGTCTATGGGGTGCCCAACTCCCCCATATAGAAAGGAGGAGAGGAGGGGGCCGGCCGGCCACAAGCGGTGCTCCCAATGGGGGGAATCCTACTCCAAGAAGGAGTAGGTTCCCACCTTTCCTAGTCCAATAGGAGGAGAAGGAAGGAGAGGGAGAGGGAGAGGGAAAGAGAGGCTGCGCCCCCTCCCCTTGTCCTATTCGGACTCCCCTTGGGGGGCCACCTTTTGGTGCAGCCCTCTCTCTCCCCTATAGGCCCACTAAGGCCCATTACTTCCCCGGGAGGGGGTTTCGATAACCCTCCAGGCACTCCAGTTTTATCCGAAACTATCCGGAACACTTCCGTTGTCCGAACAACATGATCCAATATATCAATCTTTATGTCTCGACCATTTCGAGACTCCTCGTCATGTCCGTGATCTCATCTGGGACTCCTAACAACCATAAGTACATCAAATCACATAAACTCATAATACCAATCAAACGTTAAGCGTGCGGACCCTATGGGTTCGAGAACTATGTAGACATGACCAAGACACCTCTCTGGTAAATAACCAATAGAGGAACCCGGATGCTCATATTGGTTCCTACATATTCTATGAAGATCTTTATCGGTCAAACCACATAACAACATACGTTGTTCCCTTTGTCATCGGTATGTTACTTGCCCGAGATTCGATCGTCGGTATCATCATACCTAGTTCAAACTTGTTACCGGCAAGTACCTTTATTTGTTCCGTAATACTTCATCCCGTAACTAACTCATTAGTCACAATGCTTGCAAGGCTTATAGTGATGAGTATTACCGAGAGGGCCCAGAGATACCTCTCTGAAACACAGAGGGACAAATCCTAATCTCGGTCTATGCCAACCCAACAAACACCTTCGGAGACACCTGTAGAGCACCTTTATAATCACCCAATTACGTTGTGACGTTTGGTAGCACACAAAGTGTTCCTCCGGTATTTGGGAGTTTCATAATCTCATAGTCCGAGGAACATGTATAAGTCATGAAGAGAGCAGTAGCAATGAAACTGTAACGATCATAATGCTAGGCGAATAGATGGGTCACGTCCATCACATCACTCTCCTAATGATGTGATCCCGTTCACCAAATGACAACACATGTCTATGGTTAGGACATAACCATATTTTATTAACGAGCTAGTCTAGTAGAGCATACTAGGGACAATATGTTTTGTCTATGTATTCACACATGTACTAAGTTTTTGGTTAATACAATTCTAGCATGAATAATAAACATTTATCATGAAATAAATAATAACTTTATTATTTCCTCTAGGGCATATTTCCTTCAGTCTCCCACTTGCACTAGAGTCAATAATCTAGATTACATAGTAATGATTCTAACACCAATGGAGCTTTCGTGATGATCATGTTTTGCTCGTGGAAGAGGCTTAATCAACGGGTCCGCAACATTCAGATCCGTGTGTATCTTGCAAATCTCTATGCCCCCCTCTGACACTTGATGACGGATGGAATTGAAGCGTCTCTTGATGTGCTTGGTTCTCTTGTGAAATCTGGATTCCTTTGCCAAGGCAATTGCACCAGTATTGTCAGCAAAGATTTTCATTGGACCCGATGCACTAGGTATGACACCTAGACCGGATATGAACTCCTTCATTTGCTGCTTCTGAAGCAGCAATGTACTCCGCTTCACACGTAGATCCCTCCACGACGCTTTGCTTGGAAATGCACCAACTGACAGCTCCTCCATTTAATAAAAATACGTATCAGGTTTGCAATTTAGAGTCATCCGGATCAGTGTCAAAGCTTGCATCGATGCAACCGTTTACAACGAGCTCTTTTTCACCTCCATAAATGAGAAACATATCCTTAGTCCTTTTCAAGTATTTCATGATGTTCTTGACCGCTGTCCATTGCTCCACTCCGGGATTACTTTGGTACCTCCCTGCTAAGCTTATAGCAAGGCACACATCAGGTCTGGTACACAGCATTCCATACATGATAAAACCTATGGCTGAAGCATAGGGAATGACCTTCATTTTCTCTCTATCTTCTGCAGTGGCCGGGCATTGAGTCTGACTCAACTTCACACCTTGTAACACAAGCAAGAACCCTTTCTTTGACTGATCCATTTTAAACTTCTTCAAAACTTAATCAAGGAATGTGCTTTGTGGAAGTCAATTAAGCGTCTTGATCTATCTCCATAGATCTTGATGCCTAATATGTAAGCAGCTTCAGGTCTTTCATGGAAAAACTTTTATTAAGGTATCCCTTTATGCTATCCAGAAATTCTATATCATTTCCAATCAACAATATGTCATCCACATATAATATTAGAAATGCTTTAGAGCTCCCACTCACTTTCTTGTAAATACATGCTTCTCCAAAAGTCTGTATAAAACCATATGCTTTGATCACACTATCAAAGTGTTTATTCCAACTCCGAGAGGCTTGTACCCATCCATAAATGGATCGCTGGAGCTTGCACACTTTGTTAGCATCCTATGGATCGACAAAACCTTTTGGTTGCATCATATACAACTTTTCTTCCAGAAATCAATTCAGGAATGCAGTTTTGACATCCATCTGCCAAATTTCATAATCATAAAATGCGGCAATTGCTAACATGATTCGGACAGACTTAAGAATCGCTATGGGTGAGAAAGTCTCATCGTAGTCCACTCCTTGAACTTCTCAAAAACCTTTCACAACAAGTCGAGCTTTGTAAACGGTAACATTACCGTCTGCATCAATCTTATTCTTAAATATCCATTTATTTTCTATGGCTTGCCGACCATTGGGCAAGTCCACCAAAGTCCACACTTTGTTCTCATACATGTATCCCATATCATATTTCATGGCCTCAAGCCATTTCATAGAATCTGGGCTCATTATCTCTTCCTCATAGTTTGTAGGTTCATCATGGTCTAGTAACATGACTTCCAGAACAGGATTACCGTACCACTCTGGTGCGGATCTTACTCCGGAAGACCTACGAGGTTCGGTAGTAACTTGATCTGAAGTTTCATGATCATCATCATTAATTTCCTCACTAATTGGTGTAGGAATCACTAGAACTGATTTCTGTGATGATCTACTTTCCAATAAGAGAGAAGGTACAATTACCTCATCAAGTTCTACTTTGCTCCCACTCACTTCTTTTGAGAGAAACTCCTTCTCTAGAAAGGATCCATTCTTAGAAACAAAGATTTTGCCTTTGGATCTGTGATAGAAGGTGTACCCAACGGTTTCCTTTGGGTATCCTATGAAGACGCACTTCTCTGATTTGGGTTCGAGCTTATCAGGTTGAAGCTTTTTTACATAAGCATCGATGCCCCAAACTTTAAGAGACGACAACTTTGGTTTCTTGCCAAACCACAGTTCATAAGGCATCGTCTCAATGGATTTTGATGGTGCCCTATTTAAAGTGAATGCAGCCTTCTCTAAAGCATAACCCTAAAACGATAGCGGTAAATCAGTAAGAGACATCATAGATCGCACCATATCCAATAATGTACGGTTACAACGTTTGGACACACCATTTCGCTGTGGTGTTCCAGGTGGCGTTAGTTGTGAAACTATCCCATGTTGTTTTGAATGAAGATCAAACTCGTAACTCAAATATTCTCCTCCATGATCAGATCGTCGAAAACTTTATTTTCTTGTTACGATGATTTTCCACTTCACTCTGAAATTCTTTAGAATTTTCAAATGTCTCAGACTTATGTTTCATTAAGTAGATATAACCATATCTGCTCAAATCATCTGTGAAGGTAAGAAAATAACGATACTCGCCATGAGCCTCAACACTCATTGGACCGCATACATCAGTATGTATTATTTCCAATAAGTCAGTAGCTCGTTCCATTGTTTCGGAGAACAGAATTTTATTCATCTTGCCCATAAGGCACGGTTCGCAAGCACCAAGTGATTCATAATCAAGTGATTCCAAAAGTCCATCAACAAGGAGTTTCTTCATGCGCTTTACACCGATATGACCCAAACGGCAGTGCCATAAATAAGTTGCACTATCATTATCAACTTTGCATCTTTTGGCTTCAATATTATGAATATGTGTATCATCACTATCAAGATTCAATAAAAATAGACCACTCATCAAGGGTGCATGACCATAGAATATACAACTCATATAAATAGAACAACCATTATTCTCTTATTTAAATGAATAACCGCTCACATCAAACAAGATCCAGATATAATGTTCATGCTTAACACTGGCACCAAATAACAATTATTTAGGTCTAAAACTAATCCCGATGGTAGATGTAGAGGTAGCGTGCTGACGGTGATCATATCAACCTTGGAACCATTTCCCACGCGCATCGTCACCTCATCCTTAGCCAATCTTCGTTTAATCCGTAGCCCCTGTTTCGAGTTGCAAATATGAGCAGCACAACCAGTATCAAATACTCGGGCGCTACTACGAGCATTAGTAAGGTACACATCAATAACATGTATCTCAAATATACCTTTCACTTTGCCATCCTTCTTATCCACCAAATACTTGGGGCAGTTCTGCTTCCAGTGACTAGTCCCTTTGCAGTAGAAGCACTCAGTTTCAGGCTTATGTCCAGACTTGGGTTTCTTCTCTTGAGCAGCAACCTCTTTGCCGTTCTTCTTGAAGTTCCCCTTCTTCTCTTTGCCCTTTTTCTTGAAACTAGTGGTCTTGTTGACCATCAACACTTGATGCTCCTTCTTGATTTCTACCTCTGCAGCCTTTAGCATTGCGAGGAGCTCAGGAATAGTCTTGTTCATCCCTTGCATATTATAGTTCATCATGAAGCCTTTATAGCTTGGTGGTAGCGATTGAAGAACTCTGTCAATGACACTATCATCAGGAAGATTAACTCTCAGCTGAGTCAAGTGGTTATGGTACCCAGACATTCTGATTATGTGTTCACTGACAGAACTATTGTCTTCCATTTTGTAGCTATAGAACTTGTTGGAGACTTCATATCTCTCAACTTGGGCATTTGCTTGAAATATTAACTTCAACTCTTGGAACATCTCATATGCTCCATGACGTTCAAAACATCTTTGAAGTCCCGACTCTAAGTCGTAAAGCATGGCACACTGAACTATCGAGTAGTCATCAGCTTTGCTCTGCCAGACGTTCTTAACGTCATCAGTAGCATCTGCAGCAGGCCTGGCACCCAACGGTGCTTCCAGGACGTAATTCTTCTGTGCAGCAATTAGGATAATCCTCAAGTTATGGACCCAGTCCGTGTAGTTGTTGCCATCATTTTCAACTTGGCTTTCTCTAGGAACGCATTAAAATTGAAAGGAACGGTAGCACGGGCCATTGATCTACAATAACATAGACATGCAAAATAACTATCATGACTAAGTTCATGATAAATTAAAGTTTAATTAATCATATTACTCAAGAACTCCCACTTAGATAGACATCCCTCTAGTCATCTAAATGATCATGTGATCCAAATCAACTAAACCATGTCCGATCATCACGTGAGATGGGGTAGTTTTCAATGGTGAACATCACTATGTTGATCACATATACTATATGATTCATGTTCGACCTTTCGGTCTCAGTGTTCCGTGGCCATATCTGCATATGCTAGGCCTGTCAAGTTTAACCCGAGTATTCTGCGTGTGCAAAACTGGCTTGCACCCGTTGTATGTGAACGTAGAGCTTATCATACCCAATCATCACGTGGTGTCTCAGCACGACGAACTATAGCAACGGTGCATACTCAGGGAGAACACTATACCATGAAATTTAATAAGGTGTCATCTTATAATGCTACCGCTGTACTAAGCAAAATAAGACGCATATAATATAAACATCACATGCAATCAAAATATGTGACATGATATGGCCATCATCATCTTGTTCTCATGATCTCCATCACCGAAGCATCGTCATGATTTCCATCGTCACCGGCACGACACCTTGATCTTCATCATAGTTGTGGCACCCCGGCTTAGAGCAACCGGTTTACCTTGCATTGCCAGCCCAGAGATCAAGTCTTCTGGCAATACACAACAACATGGTATAGAAACAGCCGCTTTATTGATGCTAGCGGATTACATAGGTCTGGTATTACATCGAGATTCGAGGCCAAGCGGCACACACGGTGCTGCTGGACAGTATGTACATTATTTAATGACATGACGGGGCCTCGATCACACGAGCTACACGGCAGCGGAAGAACGATGTAGTGGAACTCCATAGCACAGGGACACCAACGTGAACACAGCCTAGACACGAGATGCGCCCCGGTGCGAATTGACTTGCCTGAAATCTGGCATAACACGCCAGGTCAGTACATTGAATGTACTTGCAAGCTCACAACAAACAAAATCACAATGACAAACAATATCATGATATTTAATCAGATTAATACAATGCAAAACTACTACCGAAGGAAAACAAACGTTTCATGCAATGAGTCCCACGGACTCGCTTACCAGACGGTTACCTCGTAACCAAACGGTGACCATACCTGGATCACACCTAAAACCAATCACTCATGAACACCTCAAGTGTTCATGCTTCGCCACGAACTGATGCATCACAGCACTCACTTAGTTTGCAAGATTTATTAGAAAGGTTGATCCATGGTGTGACTTACTTCCGAGTTATGCCCATAACCGAGGACGCGGCTATCGATAGATTAATTACACTTTGCAGAGGTAGTGCACTTTACCCACACTACGGAACACCTGGCCTCGCATTCCCATTCGGCTGGACCAAAGCATTCCGACGAAACCCTCCCTTTGTCATGCACTCTCCCCGGCCACTTCGACCAACTCCCTCTCAGGGCTAGGTCTTGGGTGGCCCCGTGTCTACCAAAGACACCAACGGCCAACGTCGTGGCAAAACGGTCCCAAATGGGGACAAGGTACCATAAAAACAAAAACGAGCACACAAGGTTCTGTCTGCCTACCGGGCCAGGGTATGCACGCCCATAACCTTCCCTCGCGGGAGGCACCGGTGAGAGCCACAACAAAGGACCGAATCAAGACCTTCCCATAAGGTAAATGTGGTTGCACTGAATTAAAAAACCCGATTCAGTGGCACCATGATGTGATCAACATCATATTCAAGTTGAACTTAATCAAGTTTAGCTTTGATAAAAACTTTTTATCATCAACATGATATCCCCCAAAAAGAATCATGCAACTATTCGTCATGCAAAGCAAACAACTCATTTTCATGGATCAAACTTAGCAACATATACATCTTGCAATACTTAGAACCAAAACTTCTCTGGTTATAACTCATTTTTATTTATCAAGCAATATTTTTATTAGTTCTTTATTTAAATGAAACTATCACTAGTAAAATAACTACCATTAATTTCCATAGCAATAAGCATAGTGCAAAATATTACTCTACTTAGCCAAACAAGTTCATGCATTCAACCAGTAACTAAAAAAGCATATCAAGCATGGTAAAGTAACTAGAAATTAACCAAATTTATTTATCAAATTTTAGTTGCAAATAAGAACTCATATTCAAGTAGGAAATCATAGATATTGAAATAACACCATCCAAATGCTGGTGTGGCTTGCCTTAGTGTAGAGGAGGATCACACCCCTCTTGGTTTGCTTCAAGACAAGCTTCTCCTTTTGAAAAAGAATTTAAACCACAAAAATATTTGTCAACACACATTCTGAAAATCACCAGAAATTCTAGGCAGCAAGGAAAAATCCACCTTCTGGTGTGCTGCTAGAGCTTTCTGAAACAAAGACAATGCAAAAAGAATCAAATCATTTGGACTTATGGTTTAGAAATGGTGGCTGGTGAAAGTTCAGTCAAATTTCTGAATAATATTTTAATTAAATAGAAATCCTGGGGGGTGACGTCGAAAGCGTAGTGGTGAGGCCGCTCGTACCGCTTCGGGCGCGAGTGGTGAGGCCGACAGGTGGATCCCGCGCGTCAAGAGAGAGGGGCGGTGCATGAGATTAGAGAGAGGCGGGGCTTCGCCGGAGCTCACGCCGGCGACGAGGGGGTTTGGGGCTAGGCTAGAGGGATAGGATTGAAGCGGGGCTCGAGGCGCACCTGCCCGTACCCGTGGCTTGGCGTGAGGTGGACGGAGCTGCTCGCAGTTGAGCTCGCAAGCTACGGTGGCGGACGGGTTTCGCCGGAGAGGTTGAATACGACGACTAGAGACGGCTCCGAGGGCTCAGTGGTGTCCAGGCAGCACTAGCAGATCCCCAATGCCCCGCCCAAGCAGCTGCTTGAGCTCGAGAGGCACCGAAGCGCGGCGGCTGGACTGCGGGGATCGCTGGAGTCCTCTGGTCGGGGCGACGGCCAGAGGCCTGCCTGATCGAGCTTTTGCTCGTCTACGTGTTCGTGGAGGTGGTGTGAAGTGGTGCTTGGCTATGATTCAAGGCGGGGAGCGCTATATATAGCCGGAGCGAGGGGGAAACGTGTCGCCACCGGAGCTCTCTGGACACTCGTTAAACGGCAACGAGAAGTTCCAAGGCAAGGGGGCAAACGCTCAGCGTCAACGTAGGAGCTTGCCCACGCTCGAGGACGAGCACAGGAGGCGGTTGGGGAAGCGGACAAGCGCACGCGTGCACTGTGGAGTTTTGGCCGCGATGCGCCCGTGCTTGCTGCGGCGGCTCCGTGTTGGTGAGCGCCAGGGACCGGTCAAGGGTGATGGGTCGGGCCTTGTGGCACGGTGCGGCAGTCGACGGCGAGCGTTGGAACGAGCACGCGCGAAACAGAGAGCAAGGCGCCAGCCAGAGTGCATCGAGACACTGCCAGGCGTCGTGTCCACGCGCGGTCACCAAGCTGGCATGGTCAAAACGACGCCCAGGAGCGCCCAAACCTTGTCTACGCGCTCGACCATGCAGTGTTTAGTCTAGGAGAGGTGATGGTTCATGCCCAGGCTGACCAGACTTGACTCCACTAAGCTGACAAGTTTCTATCCAGAAACTTGGTAGCCAAGTTTGGCCACCTTCTAGAAGGCCATTAGGGCTGATTTCCTGTGGTTTAGGGTTTCTTAGGAGGGTGTTTAAGCTCAAGAAATATCAAGGCTAAAAGCTCAAGGAAAAATGTACTTGCTGTACAAAGTGCATTTCTGGTCCAGAAGTGAAAAGATTTTCTACAGCAAAAATATTAGAAAAAGTGGTGCAATATTTTTGCATGGGAAGGTGTGCCAAGGTGCTAAGAATATTTAGGAATTATCTCAGATTTTCCTGAGCAAGAAAAATTGAGGTTGCTTTGGAGCACAAGTTTCTAAAGTGAGTTTCAGAGAGAGAAATGAATATTTTTCTTTTATGAAAAATATTCATTTCATTATTTTGAGGATTGATCAGAGGAATAAAGAAGATAGGTCACTTGAGTGAAAGTCGAGGATATGCCCAAGTGCCAAGTCCATTTGAAATGATTCAAACTCCAATTCAAATCAGGGCAAAAACCACAATAAAAACCAAGTCTGGAAAAGAGAGAGAAGGCAAGTCCAGAAAAAGAGTGAAGGCAAAATCCAGGCTGTCATAGTAGCATCGTTGTCGTCTCGCCAACTATTGTTACTACGACTATCGCTACCACTTAGTGATAAACTAAAACAATTACATGGCGCTTGCATTGCATACAATAAAGCGACAACCATATGGCTCCTGCCAGTTGCCTATAACTTTGTTACAAAACATGATCATCTCATACAACAATTTATATCACATCATGCCTTGACCATATCACATCACAGCAAGCCCTGCAAAAACAAGTTAGACGTCCTCTACTTTGTTGTTGCAAGTTTTACGTGGCTGCTACGGGCATCTAGCAAGAACCGTTCTTACCTACGCATCAAAACCACAACGATTTTTTGTCAAGTGTGTTGTTTTAACCTTCAACAAGGACCGGCCGTAGTCAAACTCGATTCAACTAAAGTTTGAGAAATAGACACCCGCCAGCATCCTATGTGCATAAGCATGTCGGTAGAACTAGTCTCATTAACACTGTAATGTTATGTCGGTCCGGGCCGCTTCATCCAACAAGACCGCCGAATCAAAGTAAGATGGTGGTGGTAAGAAATATGACTATTATCGCCCACAACTCTTTGTGTTCTACTCGTGCATATAACATCTACGCATAGACCTGGCTCGGATGCCACTGTTGGGGAACGCGGTAATTTCAGAAATTTTCCTACGATCACGCAAGATCTATATAAGTGATGCATAGCAACGACAGGGGAGAGTGTGTCCACATACCCTCGTAGACCAAAAATAGGAAGCGTTTAAGTAACACGGTTGATGTAGTCGAATGTCTTCGCGATCCAACCGATCAGGTACCGAACGCACGACAACCTCGTGATCTACACACGTTCAGCTTGGTGACGTCCCTCGAACTCTAGATCTAGCTGAGTCCGAGGGAGAGTTCCGTCAGCACGATGGCGTGGTGACGGTGATGATGAAGTTACCGGGGCAGGGCTTCGCCTAAGAACTATGACGATATGACCGAGGTGGAAAACTGTGGAGGGGGGCACCGCACACGGCTAAAGATCAACTTGTTTGTCTATGGGGTGCCCCCCCTCCCCCGTATGTAAAGGAGGAGAGGAGGGGCCGGCCGGCCATGATGACCCACAAGTATAGGGGATCTATCATAGTCCTTTCGATAAGTAAGAGTGTCGAACCCAACGAGGAGCAGAAGGAAATGACAAGCGGTTTTCGGTAAGGTATTCTCCGCAAGCACTGAAATTGTAGGTAACAGATAGTTTTGTGATAGGATAATTTGTAACGGGTAACAAGCAATGAAAGTAAATAAGGTGCAGCAAGGTGACCCAATCCTTTTTGTAGCAAAGGACAAGCCTGGACAATTTCTTATAATGAGAAAAAGCGCTCCCGAGGACACATGGGAATTATCATCCCACTTATGATTAACCCCTATTTCAAGCATCCGCAACTACAAAAGAAGTATTAAGGTGAACCTAACCATAGCATGAAAGTAGTGGATCCAAATAAGCCCCTTACGAAGCAACACATAAACTAGGGTTTAAGCTTCTGTCACTCTAGCAACCCATCATCTACTTATTACTTCCCAATGCCTTCCTCTAGGCCCAAATAATGGTGAAGTGTCATGTAGTCGGCGTTCACATAACACCACTAGAGGAGAGACAACATACATCTCATCAAAATATCGAACGAATACCAAATTCACATGACTACTAATAACAAGACTTCACCCATGTCCTCAGGAACAAACGTAAGTACTCACAAAGCATATTCATGTTCATGATCAGAGGAGTATTAATATGCATTAAGGATCTGAACATATGATCTTCCACCAAATAAACCAATTAGCATCAACTACAAGGAGTAATCAACACTACTAGCAACCCACAGGTACCAATTTGTGGTTTTGATACAAGATTGGATACAAGAGATGAACTAGGGTTTGAGAGGAGATGGTGTTGGTGAAGATGTTGATGGAGATTGACCCCCTCCCGATGAGAGGATCGTTGGTGATGACGATGGTGATGGTTTCCCCCTCCCGGAAGGAAGTTTCCTTGGCAGAACAGCTCCGCCGGAGCCCTAGATTGGTTCCGCCAAGGTTCCGCCTCGTGGCGGCGGAGTTTCATCCCGTAAGCTTGCTTATGATTTTTTCCAGGGTAAAAGACTTCATATAGCAGAATATGGGCACCGGAGGGCCACTAGGGGGCCCATGAGGCAGGGTGCGCGCCCCCACCCTCATGGCCAGGGTGTGGGCCCCCTCTGGTACTTCTTTCGCTCAATAATTCTTATTAATTCCAAAAATGACTTTCGTAGAGTTTCAGGACTTTTGGAGCTGTGCAGAATAGGTTTCCAATATTTGCTCCTTTTCCAGCCCAGAATCCCAGCTGCCGGCATTCTCCCTCTTCATGATAAACCTTGTAAAATAAGAGAGAATAGCCATAAGTACTGTGACATAACGTGTAATAACAACCCATAATGCAATAGATATCAATATAAAAGCATGATGCAGAATGGACGTATCAACTCCCCCAAGCTTAGACCTCGCTTGTCCTCAAGCGGAAGCCGAAATCGAAAAATATGTCCACATGTTTAGAGATAGAGGTGTCGATAAAAATAAAGTACGGACATGAGGGCATCATGATCATTCTTATAACAGCATCATATATATATATATTGTCATATGATTTCTTATGCACAAGTAACAATCTATTCACAATGTCAAGTATGGTTCAGAACCTTCATTGAGAACTAACAAACTATAATCTCAGTCATTGAAGCAATTGCAATTTATCATAACATCGGAAAGAGTCAAGAATAGAGCTTTTCAGCAAGTCCACATACTCAACTATCATATAGTCTTCTACAATTGCTAACACTCACACAATACTTATGGTTCTGGAGTTTTAATCAGACACTGAGAAAGATAGGGGCTTATAGTGTTGCCTCCCAACGTTTTACCTCAAGGGTAATGTCAACAATAATAGTTCATGCTAACTTATATCCAATTGGATATATATATCAGGATCTTTCCAACATGAGGTGCTTGCCAAAGGATAAAATGAAAAAGGGAAAGGTGAGGATCACCTTGACTCTTGCATAAATTAAAAGACATAAAGTAAAAGATAGGCCCTTCGCAGAGGGAAGCAGAGGTTGTCATGTTCTTTTAGGGTTGGATGCACAAAATCTTAATGGAAAAGAACGTCACTTTATATTGCCACTTGTGATATGAACCTTTATTATGCAGTCAGTCGCTTTTATTACTTCCATATCACACGATCGTATAAAGCTTATTTTCTCCGCACTAATAAGTCATACATATTCAGAGAGCAATTTTTATTGCTTGCAACATGACAACTTACTTTAAGGATCTTACTCAACCCATAGGTCGGTATGGTGGACTCTCATTGCAAAAACTGGGTTTAAGGATATTTGGAAGCACAAGTAGTATCTCTACTAGGTGCAAGGAATTTGGCTAGCATGAGGGGGAAAGTCAAGCTCAACATGTTGAACGATCCATAATGATATACTTTAACTAAGATGTGAGAAAACATAACCCATTACGTTGTTTTCCTTGTCCAACCTCAACTCTTTAGCATGTCATACTTTAATGAGTTCTCACAATAATAAAAGATGTCCAAGATAGTATATTTATATGTGAAAACCTCTCTTTCTTTATTACTTCCTATTAATTGCAACGATGACCAAAACTATGTTTGTCAACTCTCAACAACTTTTAAGCCTCATACTCTCTATGTGTGAAGTCATTACTCTCCATAAGATCAATATGAACTCTTTTATTTCTTTTTATTCTCTTATGCACTCAAGATCATAGCAAGATAGCAAATCCCTTGACTCAAAACTAATCTTTATTATATATGGCTCACGGACTCGATTATATAGAGGGATCACAAAGCAAAACCCAAAACTAAATCATACCCAAACTTTATTCTACTAGATCAAGATATTACTAAAAGGATCGAACTAAGTAAAACGGTAAAGATAGGAGTGTGATGATGATACGATACCTGGGCACCTCCCCCAAGCTTGGCAGTTGCCAGGGGAGTGCCCATACCCATGTGATCATGTCCTCGGAGGTGATGAAGGTGGTGATGATGATGGTGGATAATCGCACATCGAGCGCAAAAGCTCCTCCAACTTGCGGATAATGCCCTTGAGTGCGACGATATGATCCTTCAACAAAATATTTTCCTGTGTGAGATACTTGTTTTGTATGCGAGCTAACTCAATCATCTTGAAAGCTTCAATCTCAGTTGGGGTAAAGAGGTTAGGTAGAGGTTGAGGGATGTTTTCTTCTTCCGTCGCCGGAGCTTGATCCTCCATGGCCTTCTTGATCCCTTCATCCTTGTTGATCTCCTCCGGTTCTTCTCTTTTCAGCTCTATCTTCAATAGCCAAGCATCCTTGTCTTCATTATTGGAGGAGGGTGACATCATGATGCTCTAGATCTGTCAGAAAAATAGCTCAAAACGAAAACAGAAGATTTTTGTGTGATACGGTGGTCAAAAGCTTCGGGAGATTATATAATGAATTTTTACCGACTAAAAGAAGTATCATGCAAGAAAACGGAGTCCGAAGAGCACACGAGGTGCCCACGAGGCAGGGGGCGCGCCCAGTTAATGTGGGCGCGCCCTCCACCCTCGTGGACGCCTCGTGTCCTTCTCGGACTACTTTTTATTTTCCTATTTTCTTAAATATTCCAAAACGGAGAAAAATGGCCATTAGAACTGTTTTGGAGTCGGTTTACTTACCGTACCACATACCTATTCCTTTTTGGAGTCTAAAACATTCTGGAAAGTGTCTCTTATGTATTCCTCCGAGGTTACGGTTTCACCAATATTAGTTTCGACATTTATAGGATTATCTGAGATATAATGTTTGATTCTTTGACCGTTCACCACCCTCGAACTTGTGCCTTCGAAGTTGTTGATTTTTATGGTGCCGGAACAATAGACCTCCTTGATAACATAAGGGCCTTCCCATTTAGAGAGAAGTTTTTCTTCAAAAAATCTTAAACGAGAGTTGAAAAGCAAAACATAATCACCTATGTTAAACTCACGCTTTTGTATCCTTTTGTCATGCCATCTTTTAACTTTTTCTTTAAACAGCTTGGCATTCTCATAGGCTTGGGTTCTCCATTCATCAAGTGAGCTAATGTCAAATAACCTCTTCTCACCGGCAAGTTTGAAATCATAATTGAGCTCTTTAATGGCCCAATATGCCTTATGTTCAAGTTCGAGAGGTAAGTGACATGCTTTTCCATAAACCATCTTATACGGAGACATACCCATAGGATTCTTATGTGCAGTTCTATAGGCCCATAATGCATCATCAATCTTCTTGGACCAATTCTTTCTAGATCTATTAACAGTCTTTTGCAAAATTAATTTGAGCTCTCTATTACTCAATTCTACTTGACCAATAGACTGTGGGTGATGTGGAGATGCAATTCTATGATTAACATCATACTTAGCAAGCATTTTACGAAAAGCACCATGAATAAAATGTGAACCACCATCAGTCATTAAGTATCTAGGGACTCCAAACCTCGGGAAAATGACTTCTTTAAGCATATTAATAGAGGTGTTATGATCAACACTACTAGTTGGAATAGCTTCTACCCACTTAGTAATGTAATCAACAGCAACTAAAATATGTGTATATCCATTAGAGGCAGGAAAAGGTCCCATATAATCAAAGCCCCAAACATCAAATGGTTCAATAACAAGAGAATAATTCATAGGCATTTCTTGACGTCTACTAATATTACCAATTCTTTGAAATTCATCACAAGACATGACAAACTTACGGGCATCTTTGAAGATAGTAGGCCAATAAAACCCGGATTGCAATACCTTATGTGCAGTTCTATCTCCAGCGTGGTGTCCTCCATATGGTTCGGAGTGACACTTGCGTAGGATATGTTCCTGTTCATGCTCAGGTACACAACGTCTAATAACACCATCTACTCCTTCTTTATAAAGGTGTGGGTCATCCCAAAAGTAATGTATTAAATCATAAAAGAACCTTTCCTTTTGCTGGTATGTGAAACTAGGTGGTATAAATTTAGCAACAATATAATTAGCATAATCAGCATACTATGGAGCAGTACGAGAAGCATTTATGACCGCTAGTTGTTCATTAGGAAAGCTATCATCAATAGGTAGTGGGTCATCAAGAACATTCTCTAACCTAGACAAGTTGTCTGCAATGGGGTTCTCAGCTCCCTTTCTATCAATCATATGCAAATCAAATTCTTGTAGTAGGAGAACCCATCTAATAAGTCTAGGTTTAGCATCTTTCTTTTCCATAAGATATTTAATAGCAGCATGATCAGTGTGAATAGTTACTTTAGAATCAACAATATAAGGTCTGAACTTATCACAAGCGAATACAACTGCTAAGAATTCTTTTTCAGTGGTAGCATAATTTCTCTGGGCAGTGTCAAGAGTTTTACTAGCATACTGGATAACATTTAATTCCTTATCAACTCTTTGCCCTAGAACAGCACCTACATCATAATCGCTAGCATCACACATAATTTCAAAGGGTAAATTTCAATCAAGTGGCTGAAAAATAGGTGCAGTGATCAAAGCTTTCTTAAGTATTTCAAATGCTTCTACACAATCATCATTGAAAACAAAAGGAATATCTTTTTGTAATACATTATTCAGAGGCCTAGAGATTTTAGAAAACTCCTTAATGAACCTCCTATAAAAACCGGCATGACCAAGGAAACTTCGTATACCTTTAATGTCCTTGGGACACGGCATCTTTTCAATAGCATCAACTTTAGCTTTATCAACTTCAATACCTCTTTCAGAAATTTTATGCCCCAAGACAATGCCTTCATTAACCATAAAGTGACACTTTTCCCAATTCAAGACGAGACTAGTGTCTTCACATCTCTGCAAAACTCGATCAAGGTTGCTCAAGCAATCATCAAAAGAGGATCCATAAACGGAGAAATAATCCATGAATACCTCACAAATCTTTTCATAAAAAGTCAGAGAATATAGCCATCATGCATCTTTGAAAGGTAGTAGGTGCATTACATAAACCAAAAGGCATACGTCTATAAGCAAAAGTATTGAAAGGGCAAGAAAAAGTAGTCTTTGCTTGATCGTCCGCTGACACAGGTATTTGAGAGAAACCAGAATAACCATCTAGAAAGCAGAAATGTGTATGTTTGGATAGTCTTTCTAGCATTTGATCAATAAAAGGTAAAGGGTAATGATCTTTCTTAGTAGCTTTATTTAATTTACGGAAATAAATTACCATCCTATAACCTGTAGTAATTCTTTGCGGGATCAATTCATCTTTATCATTAGGAACAACAGTAATACCTCCCTTCTTAGGGACACAATGGACGCGACTTACCCACTCACTATCAGCAACGGGATAAATTATACCTGCCTCAAGGAGCTTTAGTATCTCCTTTCTTACCACTTCTTTCATCTTAGGATTTAACCGTCGTTGATGATCTCTAATTGGTTTGGAGCCTTCGTCCAATTTAATTTTGTGTTGGCATAGAGTGGGGCTAATGCCCTTAAGATCATCAAGAGTATATCCAATAGCACCACGGTGCTTCTTCAGAGTTTTCAATAATCTCTCCTCTTCTTGCTTTGAAAGGTTAGCACTAATAATAACAGGATATATCTTCTTTTCATCGAGATAAGCATATTTAAGATTATCAGGTAAAGGTTTGAGCTCAAACACGGGATCACCCTTGGGTGGAGGAGGATCCCCAAGGATTTCAACAGGCAACTTGTGTTTCAGAATAGGACCCTGTTTAAGGAATACTTCATCTATTTCCCTTCTTTCATTCATAAACTATCATTTTCATGGTCTAGACAATATTGTTCTAACGGATCAGTAGGAGGCACGGCAATAGAAGCAAGACCAATAATTTCATCCTTACTAGGCAATTCTTTATCATGGGGTTGTCTATGGAATTTAACAAAATTAAACTCATGTGTCGTATCCCCCAGACCAATAGTAACAACATCCTTTTTGCAATCAATCCTAGCATTAACAGTGTTCAAGAAGGGTCTACCAAATATAATGGGACAAAAGCTATCTTGTGGGGAACCAAGAACAAAAAATCAGCAGGATATTTAATGTTCCCACACAAGACTTCAACATCTCTAACAATCCCAACTGGTGAAATAGTATCCCTATTGGCAAGCTTAATTGTAACATCAATATCTTCTAACTCAGCGGGTGCAATATCATGCATAATTTCTTCATATAAGGAAATAGATATTGCCCTAGCACTAGCACCCATATCACATAAGCCATGATAACAATGATCTCCTATTTTAACAGAAATAACAGGCATGCCTACAACAGGTATATGTATCTTAGCATCGGGTTTAGCAATATTAGCAGCTTCCTCACAAAAGTAAATAACATGCCCATCTATATTATCAGCCAAGAGATCTTTAACCATAGCAATACTAGGTTCAACTTTAATTTTCTCAGGAGGTGCATATGTTCTAGTATTACTCTTACGAACAACAGTTGAAGCTTTAGCATGATCCTTTATCCTAACAGGGGAAGGTGGTCTCCCAACATAAGTAGTAGGAACAATAGGATCATTATAAGTGATAGTCTTTTCTTCAACTGAAACATGTGCAACAATTTTTAGTTCAATGGGAGGATTATATTTAAACCACTTCTCCTTAGGGAGATCAACATGAGTAGCAAAAGATTCACAGAAAGACGCTACTATCTCAGAGTCAAGTCCATATTTAGCGCTAAATCCACGAAAAGCATCGGTATCCATAAAAGATTTAACACAATCAAACTTAGGTGTCATATCTGACTCCTTACCATTGTCGGAACCCCAATCTTTAGAGTTGCGTTTAATTCTTTCCAATAAGTCCCACTTGAATTCGATAGTCTTCAGCATATAAGAACCAGCACAAGAAGTATCGAGCATGGTGCGATCATTGAGAGAAAGCGGAGCATAAACATTTTGAATAATCATTTCTCTTGAGAGCTCATGATTGGGGCATGAATATAACATTGACCTAAGCCTCCCCCAAGCTTGAGCAATGCTTTCTCCTTCGTGAGGCCAAAAATTATATATATAATTACGATCACAATGAACAAGTTGCATAGGATAGAACTTCTGGTGAAATTCCAATTTCAATCGTTTATAGTCCCAAGATCCCATATCATCACATAGCCTATACCATGTCAATGCGTCTCCCTTCAAAGATAAAGGGAAGACCTTCCTCTTAACAACATCATCAGGCATGCCTGCAAGCTTAAATAATCCACAAACTTCATCCACATAGATAAGGTGTAAATCGGGATGCAATGTTCCATCTCCTTCAAAGGGATTAGCTAGCAGTTTTTCTATCATACCTGAAGGAATTTCAAAGTAAACATTTTCAGTAGGTTCAGTAGGTTGAGGAGCAACTCTTTGCTCTACTGGTCGGGGCGAAGATGCCCCAAACAAGCCCCTCAAAGGATTAGTTTCCATAGTAAAAACTGACAGTAAATTTCAGCACACTATATAAATGTTTCCTTACCAAGTTCCACTCACCAAAGGCGCTTCACTCCCCAGCAACGGCGCCAGAAAAGAGTCTTGAGTATAGGGGATATATCGTAGTCCTTTCGATAAGTAAGAGAGTCGAACCCAACGAGGAGCAGAAGGAAATGACAAGCGGTTTCCAGTAAGGTATTCTCTGCAAGCACTGAAATTGTAGGTAACAGATAGTTTTGTGATAGGATAATTTGTAACGGGTAACAAGCAATGAAAGTAAATAAAGTGCAGCAAGGTGACCCAATCCTTTTTGTAGCAAAGGACAAGCCTGGACAATTTCTTATTGTCACATCCCTAGTTCTGGTATGACCTAGACTAGCTGGTCATGTGTGCATCATGTTTAAATTTCAATAAATTTTGAAGTGGGGACATGTGAAAGCCTCAGAATTCATTTCTGAAAATGACCAAGATAAAAATTGCTTCAAATAAGTCCAAGAAAATGTTCCTGTGAATCTCTGGAAATATTGGCAAGGGATAAAATTCAAACCAATATTTTGGAATCTCAGAAACAATTATTTTGGGCCTTTGAATTAATCCAATAAATATTTGAATTGGATCTATATTTGTCATATAATAAATATATGTTCAATAATTCTGAAAATTGTTGTGTGGCTTTGGACAAGACCACTTAGCTTACACAATTATTTTCATGAAGTTTAAAATTGATTTGGTATTTAGATCAAATCAAAACAAACAGCAGAAAAATAGAAAACAGAAGAAAAGTAAAATAGAGCAAAAACTTACCTGAGCTTACCTGGCAGCCCACCTGCAGCCCAACACTGTGCAGCCCAGCCACCTGGCCCAGCCCACCTCCTCCTGTCGTCTTCCTCTTGCCAGAGGGATGGGCGCGTGTGGTCGACGCACGCAGGCGCGCCCCTGCCACCTCCTGCTTCGTCGTGTCGACGCCTCCTTCTCCCCAACCCTGCGCCAGGAGACGTGGACGAGGCCGTGCCGACCTCCCCTTCTTCCCTGGCTATTTTCCCCTCTCCCTCTTCGTTCTTCGCCCGAACAGAGAGCCGTCGCCGTTGTTCGCTGCCACCACGCCCACCATGCTCCTCTCGCCTCCCCGTGTAGTCTGCAAGCTCCGCCACCGCCTGTTACGCCGCCTCGAGCAAGCCCCGAGCGCTCGGACGCCCCGCATCACCGGCTACCTCGTCTTCTGCATCCTCTACCGCTGGAGATTGCTCTCGTCGCCCCGCTCGCTCTGACGCCTCCCCCGAGCTGCTGACCCGCTCCTCGACCCCACTATGAGATTCTGCTCCGGACCCCTCTTCTCCCTCTCTCATTTGCGCCCGCTAGCCTCATCCCCAACCATGGCCGAAGCTCGCCTCCGCCCGAGCTCGTCGCCGGTGCTATTCCGGCGACCTTTTGGTCACACCATCGTGTCCAACGGATTCGTGAGCACGCGTACGTCATGCGTATGCCGTTAGCTAGTCGATCTGCACGCTGTAGCAACG
The DNA here is from genome assembly GCF_018294505.1 of Triticum aestivum. NCBI lineage: Eukaryota > Viridiplantae > Streptophyta > Magnoliopsida > Poales > Poaceae > Triticum > Triticum aestivum. Next base: position 512,494,520 of record NC_057810.1, read on the forward strand.
AAACCGCCGCCAACCGAACCACGGCAGCCGCAAACCTTGTCGCTGGCATCGATTCCGGCGACCCCCGCGTCCAACTCCACTGCTCCTTGAAGCGGCGGAGCAAGGGCTATGCCCTGGTGCCCTCAGCGCCTAAACCTGCCGCCTGTAGCGCGTTCCTGAGGGACGCCGCCGCGTTGGTGTGCTCGCCGGCGTTCAACTCCGGCGTGCTGACGTGGGAACGTCATTAGCCGCTAAGAGCCCCGCTAATTAATACTAGTGACACTGACAGCTGGGCCCAACTGCCTAACTAACCACTGTTTATTTCCTGTTTAGTTTTAATTAACCATTGTGGCCCCACGCGTCACTTTGACCGTGTCCGTTGACCCAACCCCACCTGTCTGTGGCACTAACTGACTCTGGGTCACTGACCAGTGGACCCCACTGGTCAGGTTTGACCCTGGTCAGCCTCGGTTGACTTGCTTACGTCATGCTTATGCAGTGCTGACGCAGTAGTTGATTTTCTGGTTTTAAAATAAATTAGAAATTCAAGAAAATGCCCAAAACTTCTAAAAATCATAGAAATTCAACCGTAACTCCAAATGAAATAAATTATATATGAAAAATGATCAGAAAAATCCAATCTATCTATCCGTACTGTTTTCATGCATGTTAGAAGAACTTATAGTTGCTGAATTGGGCAAAACAAATAATGGCATTTGAATATCCACATATGGAGTTTGAATTTGAACCTAGGGTTCAAACCAACTTCATTTAACCTGTTGCTAGCTGCATTAGCTCAAACCACAGCATATTGCCATGTCACATTCATGCATCATATTGTTGCATTGCATTGATTGTGTTTTCTCTATGTTGCCGGTATTTGTCCCCTCTCGATAAACTTGGTTCCGACGATGAATTCGATGACACCGATGAAGAACTTTACTATCTTCAGAAGTGCCAGGCAAGCAAAACCTCCTTGTTCATTCCCATACAATCCCACTCTCTCGCTCCTGCTCTCTTTTACTGCATTAGGACAACAACGATTCATCTGTTACTTGCTGCGGTAGCTGAACCCCTTTATCCTCTGCATGACCTGTCATTGCCACAGTAAATAGATGAAACCCACTAGCATGAGTAGGAGTTGTTTGAGCCCTGTTGTACCTACTCATTCATGCTTGTTTGTCATGCCTGCTACTGCTTAGAGTTGAGTCAGGTCTGATTCATTGGGGATGAATCTGAGGTGTGTGAACATGTCCTATTGTGTGTGAGCTAAGGGTGTGAACACGATTTGGTAAAGGTAGCGGTGAGAGGCCATGTAGGAGTACATGGTGGGTTGTCTCATTACAGCCGTCCTCAGGAACTGAGTTTTGTGTTTGTGATCCATGAACAGCTACTACCACTCATTGGGATCCTTAATTGACCCTCTCGGCTTCTTAATCACCCTTGTTCTCTGTCCAGGAGTTGCAACTAGTTTCTGGTGTTTGTAGGTAGTGTTAGTAGTCTACCAAGTGGCACCCGGTACAGGTGGGCTTGGGACAGACTAGGCACAGTGGCCCGGTGTACCAAGTGGCACCCGGATGGTGGACTTGGGAACCCTGCACACATCGTTTGGGGCCGTGAGCGACACCCCGGCCGGATCTCCTTGCGGATGGAACCCAAATAGGCGATAAACCTGGACGAGAGACTTGAGTGTTTAGGTAGGCCGTGGCCGACTCCCTCGCCAGGCTTCCGCTTGAAGGTTGCCGAGATACATGAGGTGTACATGACGGTAAGTGGCGAGAGCGTGTGTGAAGAAGTACACCCCTGCAGGGTTAATATGATCTATTCGAATAGTCGTGTCCGCGGAAAAGGACTTCTGGGTTGCCTATACAGTTCATAGACAAGTGAAAGTGGATACTCTAAAATACGCAAGATAAGCGTGAGTGCTATGGATGGCGTTCTCGTAGGGAGACAGGAGCGGATCCATAGTGGTGTATTGATATGGTGAATATGTGGACTCGTGTGCGCCACCTCAAAAGAGTTACTTGCAGTAGTAGTTCAGGATAGCCACCGAGTCAAAGCTGGCTTGCTGCAGTTAAACACCACCATCCCCTTGTTGATAATGATGCATATGTAGTTAGTTCTGATGTAAGTCTTGCTGGGTACATTTGTACTCACGTTTGCCTATTTTACGTTTTTGCAGAGAGACTTCAGTCTCGCTAGTAGTTCCGTGTGGACTTCGACGTTTAGCTTGTTACCTTAGCTACGATCTTGTGCCCTCGGCAGGATCTGGTAGATAGTCAGGCTTTTCAGCCTTTTTCATTTATAGATGTCTGTACCCAGACATGTTAAGCTTCCGCTTGTGCTTTGACTTGTATGCTCTGAATGTTGGGTCGTGAAACCCATGTTTGTAATATCTCGCTCCTCGGAGCCTATTGAATAAATACTTGAGTTGTAGAGTCATGTTGTGATGCCATGTTGTATTTGCACATATCGAGCATATTGTGTGTATGTTATTGAAATGCTTGGTATGTGTGGGATCTGACTATCTAGTTGTTTATCCTTAGTAGCCTCTCTTACCGGGAAATGTCTCCTAGTGTTTCCACTGAGCCATGGTAGCTTGCTACTGCTCCGGAACACTTAGGCTGGCCGGCATGTGTCCTTCTTCGTTCCTGTGTCTGTCCCTTCCGGGAAATGTCACGCGATGAATACCGGAGTCCTGTTAGCCCGCTACAGCCCGGTTCACCGGAGTCCTGTTAGCCCAGTGCTACATCTGGATCCACTCGCTGATGACCGACACGTTCGATGCTGGGTCATGGATGCCTGTCCCTGTAAGTTTGTGCCACTTTGGGTTTACGACTAGCCATATCAGCCCGGGCTCCTTATCATATGGATGCTAGCGACACTATCATATACGTGTGCCAAAAGACGCAAACGGTCCCGGGCAAAGGTAAGGCGACACCCGTGGGGATACCGTGCGTGAGGCCGCAAAGTGATATGAGGTGTTACATGCTAGATCGATGTGTCATTGAGTCGGAGTCCTGACAGCTTTGGTATTAGAGCTTGACTGCCTGTAGGATTACCAAGCCAAACTGGTCGAAGTTGAGTCTAGAAATGCTTTAGTTATATAAGGGAATTGATTGTGGGATGGAACGTAAGGATCTTTTTACTCCTTTACCTTATGGACTTCTGATCTGAGTCATCCTATCTTTCCTACGGGGTTAAGAAACTAGGCTTTCTCTTCTATCTATCAGGATGACGTGTTACTAATCCATAGACTTATAAGATTGTTGGATTTAAGCCACTGTTCAGTTCCTACTACTTCCGTATGTTAACTGTTGATCTCTAAACTTTGTTATTGTGCTTCTGAGTGGCTATGCCACCATCTTTGTAGCATGTCCCCAATATTTTTGAGCATTTACAGCCGTTATGCTGTCCGAGTTACCCTAGGTTTCTAAATAGTCCGATGCATTTGCAATCCCTTCCTCCTGTTCCTGATGTTCCTTTGGGCCAGGTTAACCACACTAATCAGTGAGTTGAGGTGCTCTATTGCCTCGACATATATGTTGGAGTTATTATTATGACCCTAGGTGTCCTAGAGTACCACTTCGTAAGCTAGCCATGATTTGTGTTCCCAGTGTGATGATTCTGGCCATCATTCTCGAAAGCATCCCGTGATGCCACTTAGTTAGTAGGTATTCTACTCCTTGGGTTTTGAACCCGAGATTCACCCTACTTACCTCGTGTTGATAGTGTTTGCTAGTCCCTTTAGGATATTAGTAACCTTTGCGATAGTCCTCGAGGTCCGTGGTATTTCCTTCTTCCAAATACCATGAGCTGCTTATGGCAGAAGTTCCTTTGAACCAAAAGATCACAACCAGAGTGCTCTTGATGAGTCTTCCATTCTATGTTGTGATTCTGCCAGCTCAACCTTTCGGCATGGGTTATCTAGAAGAAATATGTTGAACTTGGTTTGACATACTAACCTATGCATCCACAACTCAGAAAATCATATGTTCTCTTGGGTTGTCCCTCTTTAATTGTATTCCGACCCTCGTCTATCAATTGATAGTAAGGAGTAGTTGTGCAATCGTGTTCATCGATGCCTATTACTCTTGTGGTCCGTCAAGCCATTCTATTCTGGGATGACTAGGAGAAACAAACTCCAGTACCTCATCCATATCTAGGATTGGGTCAAAGCAGTTGTAATTTGTAGATCAAAATGCCAATCCCTTGCTTATTTGATCATCTCGTCTTGCCCTGAAAAGCAAGATTGTTCTTGAGCTTAATAGCATATCGGTGGTTCGTGATTTTACGATTATCTTCTCGGAAGTATCACTAGGTTGTCACCTGACCGCTATGTTGAGTTCGTTATCAAGTTGGTTTCTTGTAAACCAACCTTCTCCAAGAATCTGTGCAGGATACCCCTGAGCTAGTTGGTTAAGCTAAACAACAACTTGGAGAGTTGGAAGATGAAAGCTTGTCCGACTTAGTTCATTTTAAGGGATATCTTTTTGTGTGTGTGTTGAAGAAAGATGATATCTTCATCGATTGATCCTCGAGACCAGTTGTTGGAGCTATTGTCTTGCCAAAACTTTGATTTGAGTATGGGCTATCCTCAAATCAAATCAGAATCAACGATGTTCGTAATGTTGTCTTACTCGTGGATTTTCCTCGAGCATACACCATTATGTCTTTTGGGTCTGACCAATACTATCACCTTGTTCACATAGTTATGGAATTCCATCTCCATGGGATTCTGGATGAAATGTTGTTGAGCCCATCAACAATATCCTTTCCTTCTCCATGATTTGTATTGAACATCCAGCTAGTATTGGAAACTTTTATAAGCATTATCTTCATGACCCGCCCATGAAGCATATGCCCGGATGAAAGAAGTGACTTACTCTAATTCATGTGCATTTGATGCAAGTTGCCGCCGTGGATTCATGAAAGTCAATGTTGCTTCCTTTGGAATCATCCCAAGTCGGTCATGCATATGTGCGAAGTATTCTGTGGTTTGGAGACTTGCAACCTTCATTCTATATGTATCCTTAGCACACCAAGCCACTGACTGATTTGTTCCAGGAGAAGGAGTTCCTTTTAAGAGCTAACCCGGGCTTAATCAAGGACTTCGTTATCCGCAATGATGGTTCCCAACCTAAACTCGGTAGTGTTTTATTGTAAGACTACCATGTGATCATGTTTGTCTGGGACAATGTGTTCACATGTTGTAGCAGAACCAGCTCATGTTTTGGAGCTTGCTATTGTAGTTCATTCCCCAAGAATCTCGCAACGTCATATCATCGATTTGTGTTGCAAACTTTCATTTTTCTTCCTAGACTTGATAAGTATGGAATATTCTGACACCAACCAGATCTAAATCTCAGGCAGATGTGATGGTTGGAACATTTCCCAAGAAATATAATATTGGTCTCGTGATAACCGGTAAAGTGAATGTCGTGGCCAACACACCCCGCCGGGAGACCTATTATTGTAGTATCTTGATTGAAGAAGTTGGCCACCTCCCCATAAGGATTTCGTAGTATTTACTCCCTAGTTGATCCTTATGGATTTTTGTGCTCCCGAAGTCTGACCTTTTAACTTGATGTTCTAGATATCAAACCATATCTATGAATGGGTTACGCTAGCACATCAAGGAGAACATTAGAAGCGGGGTGCTAAATGTCTCTCGGTCGATCATCCAGATTTTGTTTCCTTGGCCTCGCTAAGGTGAAATCTAAGAAAGTGTTATCTTTCTTTGCATCTGCATCGTCCATCGTTGTTCATCATGGTAGTACGTTGTGTTGCCAGGATCCTTGACACGAATATTGGTTAAACCTTGATGAATATGGAAATGCTCAAGTTCTTGAGAGCACGCGCAAGCAAAATCTTCCCTTGTGTTGTTTTCAACAAGGTAATCCACATCATCCATTCTAATCTGGGTATGCCATTCTACCAAACCCCTACTAACGATCGCTCGAGAATTGCCTTAGGCTGGTATAAAGAGTTTCGATGATCTCTGAATCAAAGGTAATTCTCTTTGCCACTTAAGGGATATTCCTACGAGCCACCTTCCCTAAGATGCCCCGTTATGGTATCATGGCAATTCAACTCCTCGCTACATTGACAACCGTTTACCACATTCTTAAGTGTGGAATTGTTGTCTACCTAGTGAACCTTTGTCATGTGTTTTACTTCATCCCTCTGGACGAATGCTTTGTGTCTCAGCTCGAGAGATGTTGCCATGTCTCATTCCGTGAGTTAATCCCGAGTTGTTCGATCTTCAAGAAGATCGATCCTTCCAGAGTCTTTCTTTCCCTCTCGTTGTCATGTTAGTTGGAGTTCTCAGAGCAAGATGTCGAGACAAAGATGATGATCGAATCAAGGTTCTTATGAAGTGCAACCCGGATCGTGAAGATTATGTTAGTTTGTGTTCCCCCTTCATCTTACCCTACGCTTGAATCTCGGGACGAGATTCTTGTTTAGTGGGGGTGAGTTGTCACATCCCTAGTTCTGGTATGACCTAGACTAGCTGGTCATGTGTGCATCATGTTTAAATTTCAATAAATTTCGAATTAGGGACATGTGAAAGCCTCAGAATTCATTTCTGAAAATGACCAAGATAAAAATTGCTTCAAATAAGTCCAAGAAAATGTTCCTGTGAATCTCTGGAAATATTGGCAAGGGATAAAATTCAAACCAATATTTTAGAATCTCAGAAACAATTATTTTGGGCCTTTGAATTAATCCAATAAATATTTGAATTGGATCTATATTTGTCATATAATAAATATATGTTCAATAATTCTGAAAATTGTTGTGTGGCTTTGGACAAGACCACTTAGCTTACACAATTATTTTCATGAAGTTTAAAATTGATTTGGTATTTAGATCAAATCAAAACAAACAGCAGAAAAATAGAAAACAGAAGAAAAGTAAAATAGAGCAGAAACTTACCTGAGCTTACCTGGCAGCCCACCCGCAGCCCAACACTGTGCAGCCCAGCCACCTGGCCCAGCCCACCTCCTCCTGTCGTCTTCCTCTTGCCAGAGGGACGGGCGCGCGTGGCTGACGCACGCAGGCGCGCCCCTGCCACCTCCTGCTTCGTCGTGTCGACGCCTCCTTCTCCCCAACCCCGCGCCAGGAGACATGGACGAGGCCGAGCCGACCTCCCCTTATTCCCTGGCTATTTTCCCCTCTCCCTCTTCGTTCTTCGCCCGAACAGAGAGCCGTCGCCGTCGTTCGCTGCCACCATGCCCACCATGCTCCTCTCGCCTCCCCGTGTAGTCTGCAAGCTCCGCCACCGCCTGTTACGCCGCCTCGAGCAAGCCCCGAGCGCTCGGACGCCCCGCATCACCGGCTACCTCATCTTCTGCATCCTCTACCGCCGGAGATTGCTCTCGTCGCCCCGCTCGCTCCAACGCCTCCCCCGAGCTGCTGACCCGCTCCTCGACCCCGCTGTGAGATTCTGCTCCGGACCCCTCTTCTCCCTCTCTCATTTGCGCCCGCTAGCCTCATCCCCAACCATGGCCGAAGCTCGCCTCCGCCCAAGCTCGTCGCCGGCGCTATTTCGGTGACCTTTTGGTCACACCATCGTGTCCAACGGATTCGTGAGCACGCGTACGTCATGCGTATGCCGTTAGCTAGTCGATCTGCACGCTGTAGCAACGAAACCGCCGCCAACCGAACCACGGCAGCCGCAAACCTCGTCGCCGGCGTCGATTCCGGCGACCCCCGCATCCAACTCCACTGCTCCTTGAAGCGGCGGAGCAAGGGCTATGCCCTGGTGCCCTCAGCGCCTAAACCTGCCGCCTGTAGCGCGTCCCCGAGGGACGCCGCCGCGTTGGTGTGCTCGCCGGCATTCAACTCCGGCGTGCTGACGTGGGAACGTCATTAGCCGCTAAGAGCCCCGCTAATTAATACTAGTGACACTGACAGCTGGGCCCAACTGCCTAACTAACCACTGTTTATTTCCTGTTTAGTTTTAATTAACCATTGTGGCCCCACGCATCACTTTGACCGTGTCCGTTGACCCAACCCCACTTGTCTGTGGCACTAACTGACTCTGGGTCACTGACCAGTGGACCCCACTGGTCAGGTTTGACCCTGGTCAGCCTCAGTTGACTTGCTGACGTCATGCTTACGCAGTGCTAACGCAGTAGTTGATTTTCTGGTTTTAAAATAAATTAGAAATTCCAGAAAATGCCCAAAACTTCTAAAAATCATAGAAATTCAACCGTAACTCCAAATGAAATAAATTATATATGAAAAATGATCAGAAAAATCCAATCTATCTATCTGTACTGTTTTCATGCATGTTATAACAACTTATAGTTGCTGAATTGGGCAAAACAAATAATGGCATTTGAATATCCACATATGGAGTTTGAATTTGAACCTAGGGTTCAAACCAACTTCATTTAACCTGTTGCTAGATGCATTAGCTCAAACCACAGCATATTGCCATGTCACATTCATGCATCATATTGTTGCATTGCATTGATTGTGTTTTCTCTGTGTTGCCGGTATTTGTCCCCACTCGATAGACTTGGTTCCGACGATGAATTCGATGACACCGATGAAGAACTTTACTATCTTCAGAAGTGCCAGGCAAGCAAAAACCCCTTGTTCATTCCGATACAATCCCACTCTCTCGCTCCTGCTCTCTTTTACTGCATTAGGACAACAACGATTCATCTGTTACTTGCTGCGGTAGCTGAACCCCTTTATCCTCTGCATGACCTGTCATTGCCACAGTAAATAGATGAAACCCACTAGCATGAGTAGGAGTTGTTTGAGCCCTGTTGTGCCTACTCATTCATGCTTGTTTGTCATGCCTGCTACTGCTTAGAGTTGAGTCAGGTCTGATTCATTGGGGATGAATCAGAGGTGTGTGAACATGTCCTATTGTGTGTGAGCTAAGGGTGTGAACACGATTTGGTAAAGGTAGCGGTGAGAGGCCATGTAGGAGTACATGGTGGGTTGTCTCATTGCAGCCGTCCTCAGGAACTGAGTTCTGTGTTTGTGATCCATGAACAGCTACTACCACTCATTGGGATCCTTAATTGACCCTCTCGGCTTCTTAATCACCCTTGTTCTCTGTCCAGGAGTTGCAACTAGTTTCTGGTGTTTGTAGGTAGTGTTAGTAGTCTACCAAGTGGCACCCGGTATAGGTGGGCTTGGGACAGACTAGGCACAGTGGCCCGGTGTACCAAGTGGCACCCGGATGGTGGACTTGGGAACCCTGCACACATCGTTTGGGGCCGTGAGCGACACCCCGGTCGGATCTCCTTGCGGATGGAACCCAAATAGGCGATAAACCTGGACGAGAGACTTGATTGTTTAGGTAGGCCGTGGCCGACTCCCTCGCCAGGCTTCCGCTTGAAGGTTGCTGAGATACATGGGGTGTACATGGTGGTAAGTGGCAAGAGCGTGTGTGAAGAAGTACACCCCTGCAGGGTTAATATGATCTATTCGAATAGCCGTGTCCGCGGAAAAGGACTTATGGGTTGCCTGTACAGTTCATAGACAAGTGAAAGTGGATACTCTAAAATACGCAAGATAAGCGTGAGTGCTATGGATGGCGTTCTCGTAGGGAGACGGGAGCGGATCCATAGTGGTGTATTGATATGGTGAATATGTGGACTCGTGTGCGCCACCTCAAAAGAGTTACTTGCAGTCGTAGTTCAGGATAGCCACCGAGTCAAAGCTGGCTTGCTGCAGTTAAACCCCACCATCCCCTTGTTGATAATGATGCATATGTAGTTAGTTCTGATGTAAGTCTTGCTGGGTACATTTGTACTCACGTTTGCCTATTTTACGTTTTTGCAGAGAGACTTCAGTCTCGCTAGTAGTTCCGCGTGGACTTCGACATTTAGCTTGTTACCTCAGCTACGATCTTGTGCCCTTGGCAGGATCTGGTAGATAGTCAGGCTTTTCAGCCTTTTTCATTTATAGATGTCTGTACCCAGACATGTTAAGCTTCCGCTTGTGCTTTGACTTGTATGCTCTGAATGTTGGGTCGTGAGACCCATGTTTGTAATATCTCGCTCCTCGGAGCCTATTGAATAAATACTTGAGTTGTAGAGTCATGTTGTGATGCCATGTTGTATTTGCACATATTGAGCATATTGTGTGTATGTTATTGAAATGCTTGGTATGTGTGGGATCTGACTATCTAGTTGTTTATCCTTAGTAGCCTCTCTTACCGGGAAATGTCTCCTAGTGTTTCCACTGAGCCATGGTAGCTTGCTACTGCTCCGGAACACTTAGGCTGGCCGGCATGTGTCCTTCTTCGTTCCTGTGTCTGTCCCTTCCGGGAAATGTCAGGCGATGAATACCGGAGTCCTGTTAGCCCGCTACAGCCCGGTTCACCGGAGTCCTGCTAGCCCAGTGCTACAGCCTGGATCCACTCGCTGATGACCGACACGTTCGATGCTGGGTCATGGATGCCTGTCCCTGTAAGTTTGTGCCACTTTGGGTTTACAACTAGCCATGTCAGCCCGGGCTCCTTATCATATGGATGCTAGCGACACTATCATATACGTGTGCCAAAAGACGCAAACGGTCCCGGGCAAAGGTAAGGCAACACCCATGGGGATACCGTGCGTGAGGCCGCAAAGTGATATGAGGTGTTACATGCTAGATCGATGTGGCATTGAGTCGGGGTCCTGACACTTATAATGAGAAAAAGCGCTCCCAAGGACACATGGGAATTATCATCAAGCTAGTTTTCATCACGCTTATATGATTCGCGTTCGTTACTTTGATAATTTGATATGTGGGTGGACCGGTGCTTGGGTGCTGTCCTTTCTTGGATAAGCATCCCACTTATGATTAACCCCTATTGCAAGCATCCGCAACTACAAAATAAGTATTAAGGTAAACCTAACCATAGCATGAAACTAGTGGATCCAAATCAGCCCCTTACAAAGCAACGCATAAACTAGGGTTTAAGCTTCTGTCACTCTAGCAACCCATCATCTACTTATTACTTCCCAATGCCTTCCTCTAGGCCCAAATAATGGTGAAGTGTCATGTAATCGACGTTCACATAACACCATGATACGTCTCCAATGTATCTATAATTTTTGATTGTTCCATGCTATTATATTATGTTTATGGGCTTTATTTTACATATTTATATCATTTTTGGGACTAACCTACTAACCGAAAGCCCAGCCCGTATTGCTGTTTTTTTTGCCTATTTCGGTATTTCGAAGAAAAGGAATATCAAATGGAGCCCAAATGGAATGAAACCTTCGAGAGCGTGATTTTTGGAACGAACGTGATCCGGAGAACTTGGAGTGCAAGTCAAGCAGCAAACGAGGCAGCCAGGAGATAGGAGGGCGCGCCCCCTGTCTCCTGGGCCCCTCAGGTAGCCACCGACGTACTTCTTCCTCCTATATATACCTACATACCCCAAAAACATCCAAGGAGCCAGCGGAAAACAATTTCCACCGCTGTAACCTTCTGTATCCGCGAGATCCCATCTTGGAGCCTTCACCGGCGCTCCGCCGGAGGGGGAATCAACCACGGAGGGCTTCTACATCAACACCATAGCCCCTTTGATGAGTTGTGAGTAGTTTACCACAGACCTTCGGGTCCATAGTAATTATCTAGATGGCTTCTTCTCTCTTTTTGGATCTCAATGCAATGTTCTCCCCCTCTCTTGTGGAGATCTATTCGATGTAAACTCTTTTTGCGGTGTGTTTGTCGAGATCCGATGAATTGTGGGTTTATGATCAAGTTTATCTATGAGAAATATTTGAATCTTCTCTGAATTCTTTTATGTATGATTGAGTTATCTTTGCAAGTCTCTTCGAATTATCAGTTTGGTTTGGCCTACTAGATTGATCTTTCTTGCCGTGGGAGAAGTGCTTAGCTTTGGGTTCAATCTTGCGGTGTCCTTACCCAGTGACAGAAAGGGTTGCAAGGCACGTATTGTATTGTTGCCATCGAGGATAAAAAGATGGGGTTTATATCATATTGCTTGAGTTTATCCCTCTACATCATGTCATCTTTCTTCATGCGTTACTCTGTTCTTATGAACTTAATACTCTAGATGCATGCTGGATAGCGGTCGATGTGTGGAGTAATAGTAGTAGATGCAGGCAGGAGTCGGTCTACTTGTCGCGGACATGATGCCTATATACATGATCATGCCTACATAATCTCATAATTATTCGCTTTTCTATCAATTGCTCGACAGTAATTTGTTCACCCACTGTAATACTTATGCTATCTTGAGAGAAGCCACTAGTGAAACCTATGGCCCCCGGGTCTATCTTTTATCATATAAGCTTTCAATCTACTTTTATTTGCATCTTTACTTTTTGCATCTATATTACAAAATACCAAAAATATATTTATCTTGTCATATTATCTCTATCAGATCTCACTTTCGCAAGTGGCCATGAAGGGATTGACAACCCCTTTATTGCATTGGTTGCGAGTTCTTTGTTTGTTTGTGTAGGTGCGTGGGACTTTTGAGGAGCCTCCTACTGGATTGATACCTTGGTTCTCAAAAACTGAAGGAAATACTTACGCTACTATTGCTGCATCACCCTTTCCTCTTCAAGGAAAACCAACGCAAGCTCAAGACGTAGCAAGAAGGATTTCTGGCGCCGTTGCTGGGGAGGTCTTCGCTCAAGTAAAGACATACCAAGTACCCGTCACAAACTCATCTCCCTCGCATTTACATTATTTGCCATTTGCCGCTCGTTTTCCTCTCCCCCACTTCACCCTTGCCGTTTTATTTGCCCTCTCTTTCCCAATCTTCTCCTCTCTTTTTTGCTTGCCTTTTTCTATTTGCTCGCATGTTAGATCGTCTACCTTGTCATTATGGCTAGTCCTCCTATCCTTGTTATTACCCCCAAACATGAAATTCTCAATTTTAAGCAAAGGGAGGGAGAGAATTTAAAAGATGTCTGGCATAGAATTTGCAATACTCAAAATAGATCTACTAGGAAGCTTTCTACTTCCGTTCTTCTTCACAATTTTTATGTAGGCATTACTCCTTGGAATAGATGCGTTCTTGATACCGTTACCGGAGGGTATTTCTTGAGTAGCCATACATTTGATGCTTCTAATGCTTTGTTAGATTTGTTTGGCCCACCACCTCTTTTGGTTAATGGAACTGTTTTAACTTTGGAACATGTTATGCAACGGCTTGAAATTATTGAAAATAAAGTTGTCACTATTGAGTTGATTGAAAATTTGGATAAAAAGATTCATAATCACATTACCCAATATGGATCTAGGGTTGGAGTTACTTTGAAAAATCTTAAAGAGAAAGAACCTATTGTTAATGAAAAAATAGATCTAGATTCTGCAAGAATTGGTAAACTTGAGGATATCATTACCAACTTAGGTTCCATGTTTTCTTCCATGAAAAACACTCCAAAACCCCCTACCAAAACTGCCAAGTTCATTTATGTTCCTAAAAATAAGGGTGAAGCTTCTATTAAAGGAGACGCGGATCTCAAATCCATAAGTGTTCATCCCAATTGTCTCTCTATCGTTAAGGAACCTTTTGCTACAAACGAATTTCTTGAATTTTTGCCTAAAGGTTTAATCATTTCTAAAAAGGGAGAAACCCCTAAAGATTATAAGTGCTCTATTGAGGAATTGAGTGCCAAAGATGGCACTACTTAGATCTATCTTCGCTTTTATGCCTAGCTAGGGGCGTTAAACGATAGCGCTAGTTGGGAGGCAACCAATTTTATTTGTGTTTTTTGTTTTTGTTTATGTTTAGTAATAAATTTTGCATCTACCTTCTGTTTAGATGTGTTTTTATGTTTTAATTAGTGTTTGTGCCAAGTAGAACCTATAGGATAACCTATGATGATAGTTGATTTGATTCTGCTGAAAAACAGAAACTTTGCACACACGAAATTAGTTTTGTTAAATCACAGAAACGTGATTTTGCGTTGATTATTTTTTCTTCTGATCAATAGACAAATTTTACAGGACTTCCTATTTTGGTAGGGCTTTTAAAGTTCCAGAAGTTTGCGTTAGTTACAGATTGCTATAGACTGTTCTGTTTTTGACAGATTCTGTTTTCGTGTGTTGTTTGCTTATTTTGATGCATCTATGGCTAGTATTAAGTGGTATGAACCATAGAGAACTTGGAATACAGTAGGTTTAACACCAAAATAAATAAACAATGAGTTCATTACAGTACCTTATGTGGTGGTTTTGTTTTCTTTCACTAACGGAGCTTATAAGATTTCCTGTTGAGTTTTGTGTTGTGAAGTTTTCAAGTTTTGGGTAAAGCTTTGATGGATATGGAATAAGGAGTGGCAAGAACTTAAGCTTGAGGATGCCCAAGGCACCCCAAGATATTCAAGAATAGCCAAAAGCCTAAGCTTGGGGATGCCCCGGGAAGGCATCCCCTCTTTCGTCTTCGTTCATTGGTAACTTTACTTGGAGCTATATTTTTATTCGCCACATGATATGTGTTTTGCTTGGAGCGTCGTGTATTATATTAGTCTTTGATTTTTAGTTTACCACAATCATCCTTGCTGTACATACCTTTTGGGACAAGCCTACTTGATTAGAATTTAATAGAATACTCTATGTGCTTCACTTATATCTTTTGAGCTTGATAGTTTTTGCTCTAGTGCTTCACTTATATCTTTTAGAGCACGGCGGTGGCTTAACTTTGTAGAAATTGCTAGTCTCTCATGCTTCACTTATATTATTTTGAGAGTCTTCTAGAACAGCATGGTATTTTCTATGGTTATAAAATTGGTCCTAGAATGGTAGCATCCAAGTTGGGTATAATAAAAACTATCATAGGAAGTGAATTGGATGCTATGATCAATTTGATACTGATAATTGTTTTGAGATATGGAGGTAGTGATATTAAAGTCATGCTAGTTGGGTGATTATGAATTTAAAGAATGCTTGTGTTGAAGTTAGCAAGTCCCGTAGCATGCGTGTATGGTTAAAGTTGTGTAACAAATTTGAAACATGAAGTGTACCTGGCTTGTGCATCCTTATGAGTGGCAGTCGGGGACGAGCGATGGTCTTTTCCTACCAATCTATCCCTCTAGGAGCATGCGCGTAGTGCTTGGTTTTTGATGACTTCTAAAATTTTGCAATAAGTATATGAGTTCTTTTGACTAATGTTGAGTCCATGGATTATACGCACTTTTACCTTTCCACCAGTGCTAGCCTCTCCGGTACCGTGCATTGCCCTTTCTCACCTTGAGAGTTGGTGCAAACTTCGCCGGTGCATCCAAACCCCGTGATATGATACGCTCTATCACACATAAACCTCCTTATATCTTCCTCAAAACATCCACCATACCTACCTATTATGGCATTTCCATAGTCATTCCGAGATATATTGCCATGCAACTTTCCACCGTTCCATTCATCATCATCATGACATACATTACTTTTGTCATATTGCCATTGCATGATCATGTAGTTGACATCGTAATTGTGGCAAAGCCACCATGCATATTTTTTTATACATGTCACTCTTGATTCATTGCACCATCCCGGTACACCGCCGGAGGCATTCATATAGAGTCATATCTTGTTCTAGTTTCGAGTTGTAATTCATATGTTGTAATCAATGAAAGTGTGATGATCGTCATTATTAGAGCATTGCCCAAAAATTAAAAAAAAGAAAGGCCAAAAGAAAAAAAAGAAAAAAAGGAAAAAATAAAATAAAAAAAGAGAATAAATAAAAGGGGCAATGTTACTATCTCTTTTTCCACACTTGTGCTTCCAAGTAGCACCTTGTTCTTCATGTAGTGAGTCTCATATAGTGTGCTTCAAAGTAGCACCATGTTTTTCATATAGTGAGTCTCATATGTTGTCACTTTCATATACTAGTGGGAATTTTTTATTATAGAACTTGGCTTGTATATTCCTACGATGGGCTTCCTCAAATGCCCTAGGTCTTCGTGAGCAAGCAAGTTGGATGCACATCTACTAGTTTTCTTTTGTTGAGTATTCATTTATAGCTCTAGTGCATCCGTTGCATGGCAATCCCTACTCCTCATGTTGACATCAATTGATGGGCATCCCCATAGCCCGTTGATTATCCTTGTCAATGTGAGACTTTCTCCTTTTTTGTCTTCTCCACACAATCCCCATCATCATATTCTATTCCACCCATAGTGCTATATCCATGGCTCACGCTCATGTATTGCGTGAAGGTTGAAAAAGTTTGAGATTATTTAAGTACGGAACAATTGCTTGGCTTGTCATCGGGGGTGTAGAATTTGGGAACATTTTTGTGTGATGAAAATGAAGCATAGTCTAACTATATGATTTTGTAGGGATGAACTTTCTTTAGCCATGTTATTTTAAGAAGACATGATTACTTTGATTAGTATGCTTGAAGTGTTACTATTTATTTTATCAATATGAACTTTTATTTTGAATCATTTGGATCTGAACATTCATGCCACAATAAATAAAATTACATTGAGAATTATGCTAGGTAGCATTCCACATCAAAAATTATGTTTTTATCATTTACCTAGTCGAGGACGAGCAGGAATTAAGCTTGGGGATGCTTGATACGTCTCCAACGTATCTATAATTTTTTATTGTGCCATGCTATTATATTACCCCTTTTGGATGTTTGTGGGCTTTATTTTACATATTTATATCATTTTTGGACTAACCTACTAACCGAAAGCCCTGCCCGTATTGCTATTTTTTTGCCTATTTCGGTATTTCGAAGAAAAGGAATATCAAACGGAGTCCAAACGGAATGAAACCTTCGGGAGTGATTTTTGGAACGAACGTGATCCGGAGAACTTGGAGTGCAAGTCAAGCAGCAAACGAGGTGGCCAGGAGATAGGAGGGCGCGCCCACCCCTCCTGGGCGCGCCCCCTGTCTCTTGGGCCCCTCAGGTGGCCACCGACGTACTTCTTCCTCCTATATATACCTACGTACCCCGAAAACATCTAGGTAGCCAACGAAAAACAATTTCCACCGCCGTAACCTTCTGTATCCGCGAGATCCCATCTTGGAGCCTTCGTCAGTGCTCCGCCGGAGAGGGGATCGACCATGGAGGGCTTCTACATCAACAATACAGCCCCTCCGATGAGTTGTGAGTAGTTTACCACAGACCTTCGGGTCCATAGTTATTAGCTAGATGGCTTCTTCTCTATTTTTGGATCTCAACACAATGTTCTCCCCCTCTCTTGTGGAGATCTATTCGATGTAAACTCTTTTTGCGGTGTGTTTGTCAAGATCCGATGAATTGTGGGTTTATGATCAAGTTTATCTATGAGAAATATTTGAATCTTCTCTGAATTCTTTTATGCATGATTGAGTTATCTTTGCAAGTCTCTTCGAATTATCAGTTTGGTTTGGCCTACTAGATTGATCTTTCTTGCCATGGGAGAAGTGCTTAGCTTTGGGTTCAATCTTGCGGTGTCCTTACCCAGTGACAGAAAGGGTTGCAAGGCACGTATTGTATTGTTGCTATCGAGGATAAAAAGATGGGGTTTATATCATATTGCTTGAGTTTATCCCTCTACATCATGTCATCTTTCTTAATGCATTACTCTGTTCTTATGAACTTAATACTCTAGATGCATGCTGGATAGCGATCGATGTGTGGAGTAATAGTAGTTGATGCAGGCAGGAGTCGGTCTACTTGTCGCGGACGTGATGCCTATATACATGATCATGCCTAGATAATCTCATAATTATTCGCTTTTCTATGAATTGCTCGACAGTAATTTGTTCACCCATTGTCGGTGTCAAAACCGGCAGATCTCGGGTAGGGGGTCCCGAACTGTGCGTCTAGGCGGATGGTAACAGGAGACAAGGGACACGATGTTTTACCCAGGTTTGGGCCCTCTCGATGGAGGTAAAACCCTACGTCCTGCTTGATTAATATTGATGATATGGGTAGTACAAGAGTGGATCTACCACGAGATCAAGGAGGCTAAACCCAAGAAGCTAGCCTATGGTATGATTGATGTAATGTATGTTGTGTCCTACGGACTAAAGCCCTCCGGTTTATATAGACACCGGAGAGGGCTAGGGTTACACAGAGTCGGTTACAATGGTAGGAGATCTACATATCCGTATCGCCAAGCTTGCCTTCCACGCCAAGGAAAGTCCCATCCGGACACGGGACGGAGTCTTCAATCTTGTATCTTCGTAGTCTTGGAGTCCGGCGGACGATGATAGTCCGGCTGTCCGGACACCCCCTAGTCCAGGACTCCCTCAGTAGCCCCTGAACCAGGCTTCAATGACGATAAGTCCGGCACGCATAATGTTCGGCATTGCAAGGCGGGTTCCTCCTTTGAATAATCCAGGGAAGATCATGAACACCAGGATAGTGTCCGGCTCTGCAAAATAAATTCCACATTCCACCGTAGAGAGAATAAAATGTACACAAGCTCAATCTGCTGACGTATTTTGCGGCATGACGTCACACCACTACCAAGCCCTTACTTGAATCGTTTTTATTATACCACCTCAGCACGTTTAGCGAAGCGGTTTCGTTGGCACGTCTTGTCAAAGCAGAGATCGTGTTCCCCTTATTCTGGGATTCTTATCAATACGGACGTGGGTAACCCAACCGCGCCATTGATGGTGGCGCTTGGGAGATAAGCGAGTTTTACCAGGCTGGTGAGGGACGCATAGTCTTCGCCCGCCTATATATAAGGGATAAGGATTTACCTTTTCACCCACGCCTTCTTCCTCCTTTGCTTATCCACCTCCGTGCACTCAAGCTCCAGCGCCCAAGTTCGTGCATCTCATCTCAACCTTCTCCGACCATGTCCGTAGGGGGAGGCAAATGGTTGGCCTCCACCGTTAAGGAGGAGCATATCACAAAGCTGTGCAGCGCCGGATACCTTTCCGGCGACATCGCGCACAGGCTGCCCGACGAGGGGCAGCTCGTCCCTACCCCCGGGCCCCATGAGAGGGTCGTTTTCCTTCCCCACTTCCTCCGCGGACTGGGCTTTCCACTTCACCCCTTTGTCCAGGGGCTCATTTCCTACTACAGCCTGGATTTCCACGATCTGGCGCCGAACTTCATCCTCAACATCTCAGCGTTTATCGTCGTGTGCGAGGACCTCCTCTGCATCCGGCCCCACTTCGGCTTGTGGCTCAAGACCTTCAACGTCAAGCCGAAGGTAGTGAAGGGCACGCAGGCAGAGTGCGGAGGCGCCATGTTGGGCAAGATGCCCAACATCCTCTGGTTCGAAGGGGCCTTCATGGACTCAGTCAAGGGGTGGCAATCGGGGTGGTTCTACATCACCGAGCCGCGCGACCCTACGTGGGCGGCGGCCCCCGAGTTTAGATCTGGTATCCCTACGCAGCTCACCTCCTGGAAAGAGAAGGGCTTGCTGTGGGGCAATCCGAAGGAGCTGACGGGACTCCGAGCCTGTATCCAGAAGCTGGTGAACAAGAAGCTCAGGCTTGTCGACGTGGTCCAAGTCATGCTCGTCCGCCGGATTCTCCCATGCCAAGAACGGGCATTCAATCTGTGGGAGTTTGATCCGGAACAGCACCAGGCGCTGAGCGGGCTCTTCGACACGACGTATGAAGGCGCATGGAGGGTGCTGTTTAAGGGCGCCGAAGCCCCCGCATCCACGACGGAAGATCACGGATTTCACTCGCAGCATCCGGCTAACGAGGTAAGTGATTCTATCCCTTTACGGGACACTTACTGTGAATAGATTGATTCTAAGAGGGTTTCAATCTCCCTTTTCCTTTGACAGGAATGAATGAAGAAGGCCGAGCAGCTCATCTGCCCAGCTCCCATGCCAGAAGACCCAGTGGATGCCCGTCTAGCGGGGCTGCTGGTTCCGGCACCGCATGTGGTGCCGGAGAAGAAGGCCAAGAAGGTGGCCACGGGCACTCGAAAGAGTTCCCGTTATCAGGCGTCCGACGACGAGGCGGACTCCTCCCCCGAAGACGAGGAGGAGGAAGAAGACTCTCTCCCGGAGGGGGGAGAGAGGAAGAGGAAGGCTTCCCCAACAGGGGAGGCCGAAGGGTCCAAGAGGGGGAGAACTATTCCCCCGGACAGCTCTGCCAACACCGACGTTGGAGACGAGGAGTGGCCTTCAAGGGCCAGGCCTACGAAAGATCGTAAGTATCCGGATCCCTGAATGATATGCAATTTCTTTTGTGTCACATAGTGTCCTACTAATGCCGCATATTGCCCGCAGTCTGGCCGATGATGATCTCCCCGCTTCATCGAGCGGGTCGTTGGCCCCGTCGGATGTGGATTCCCTTCCGACTGCCTCCACCCCCCGCGCCGATGAGGACGCCGAGGTGGGATCCCAGAAAGGGACCCATCAGGAGGAGGCTCCGGAGGCGCCGCAAGGCAGCCTCCCGGACTTTGCGCCGGACTCTATGCCGGAACCTGCAGTGGTTCCAGAGTCCGGCAGGCGGCCCCTTCAAAAGAAGGGCAAGACCGTGACGCCAGTGGCCTCCGTCCAACCGGAGGCGCCGGACAACTTGCTGGAGGCGCTCAAAGGCGCTTCCATCGAGGAAGAACACCGCACTGTTATGAGTGCGGTGATTCAGAAGGTTCATCTCGCCAAGAGCGGGCTGACCGAAGCGTGCAGTAGCCTTCTAACAGGCTTTGAGGTAAGAAGTTAAAATTATGTAATGTAATACAGCATAGACAGTAGCCCCTGATGCTCGGTTCGGTGTTCGGAAAGAAAAGCCGGACTGAGGATCTAAAAAGATATTCGCAGGTTGCTAATAAATTATGTCAATATGGGTTTGCAGGCTGTACTGCTGACCTCTGCCGCACTGACTGCGGAGGTTGGTGCATTAAAGCAAGATCTCGAGCGGTCCGAGCGAGAGCTCGGCCATGCCAAGAGGCAGCTCGAGGACAAAGAAGGTGAGTAGCACCACTTTGAATTTTTACCTTACAGAAAAGGATTTTGGTCGCAATAAAATTAACAAGGATAATACGGGTACTGCAGGGGCCACAAACGAGGTGGCAGCCCTGAAGGAGGCTGTGTCCGCGGCCGAACGCAGTGCGGCCGCGGAACGGGCAGAGCAAGAAAAGTAGGAGGCACAGGTGGCGGCAGTGCGGCAAGAGCTCCAGGCTCTCATGGAGAAGCATGAGAGCTTGGAGCGCGACTCCAAGACTCGAGAGTCCGAGCTCGCCTCGGCTCTCGAAAGTGCCAAGTCCGCCAAGGCCGAGGCCCGTAAAGCCCTTCAGGAGGTTGAAGATGTGAAGAAGATAGCGGCGGGTAAGGCATTTTCATGCAAAGCAAGCATGTTAATGTAAACTACCTGACACTTACCCGCATTCGGAGCTCTCCAGGGGCGTTTGCAGATCTGCCGCGCAGTGTATCCGATGCTGCCGCATTCTACCATGGCAAGGAGGGGAGCTCAACGGAGAAGGTCTTCTGGTCTCAGTATGCTAAGGCCGGCCATCCGGTGCCCCCAAGCGACTAGCTGAAGCAGCTGGTCGAACTCCACAAGGTAGCTGAGGAGGCCATGAAGGGCCTTATAGTCCGGCTGTGGCCTGGACAGGCCATGCCTGGGAGCTACTTCGGCCTCGTGCGGCGGCTGGTGGATGCGTGCCCCTGGGTGGATGTCATCAAGCGCTCCGCCTGTATTGAAGGTGCTCGTCGGGCCCTTGCCCGCGCAAAGGTGCACTGGGGCAGGCTGGATGCGGAGAGGCTTCTTACTGACCCGCCGCCAGCGGGCAAGGAGTATCGTACGCCCGAAATGTACTATAAGACTGTCCTGAAGGGTGCCCGCAATATTGCGGATGAGTGCCCCAGAGATGTAATTATTGAGTGAAACTTGCTATGTATTATCCTGTGCGCTGAAAACTTTGTTCATATGCGCTACGCAACGCTTGTTTAATTTAAAATATTACCTTCTGTGCGGCCGTTTATAAAGTCTGAGAGATGGCAAGTTGTTGGCTTCAGCCCCCAAGCCACGAGTGCTAGGGTGTTCGGGATAAACTTGAGCACTCTTGTTCCCATTTTTGGGTCCATCTAGGGAGGCGCTCAACACAATGAACAAGGCAACCGGACTTATAATGCTTGAACACTCTCACTTAGCCATAGAATTCTATAATTTTAAATTTCAGCGAAGCCCCTAGTATTCGGAAGACCGAATTCGGGGCGCTATCCACGCCTTCGTCGGACATTATCCGGAACTTCGCTCGAAGCGGCGTGAGTCTTTAGGGACCCGAAAAGACCTCTCGAACAGCGACCAGTCTCTCGCCTTATCATGCCGGTCAGTTTTAGCTTTCTCCACTGAGGCGCTCGCCCAGCTCAACCGGGGCGCAATCGCAGTGGTTCTCCCAGTGCCACCTTAGCCGACAGAACGGAACGTAAGGCGCCAAAACGTGGGAGCCGGGCAAACCCAACTATTGACCCAAGACATGATTCGGAGCCGATTCATATAATGCTATAAGTTCGGGGTGCCGCACTTGTGAAAGTGTTCGGACTTATCACACCATAATGCGGGGAACATAAGCCCCTGGTGTATTCGGCCGTACCAATAATATACGGGTGCGAGATGTCATTAATGAACATTTGTGTAAAGTAATGCAATAATGGGCAAAAAATGCTGCATTATTTATTTAAAGAATTCTGCTATGAGTGCGGAATGATACAAATAGTGCGGTAAGCAAGGGATTGGACTAATCAAAACGTGTCCCCCTCCAGGGATGGGCTGCGGACTGGTGGATATAATCAAATTTAATGCTCGTAATGGAGACCACCTGAGTGTTTATCGCAGTCTTCTTTCTTCCCTGGCTGTTGCATCGTGAATTCGGCGGGTTCACCGCCGGACAGGGCCTCTGGTGAACGGAGTCCTGTGTACATAAAGAAAGAAAATAATGATAAAAAGGAGAGACACACTTGTGAGCCCCTGGTGTGGTCGAGCCGCACTCTAGGTCTGTTGTGGTCGTGCCCCTTCCCCTAGGCCCATGGTATCTCCAGAGTGTAATGATGTACGCGGAGGGTTGGTCTTGCAATTATGCAAGGGCTGCGGTTGGGGCCGCATTGCTACGCGTGCTCGGAACGTGCCAGGTGGTCTTGGTTGATGTTGCTCCGGGCGCGTTTGGCCATGTCCGGCCATTTAACGGCCGGACTCGAATATTGCCTTAAAAGGCTGCTCTGTACTTCTACCGCGAGAGCCGCTGTGTGTTCCTCCGTTCGGAGGGAGCGTTCCGTATTTCCATTGACCGTGATGACTCCACGAGGGCCTGGCATCTTGAGCTTGAGGTATGCGTAATGCGGTACCGCGTTGAACTTTGCAAATGCGGTTCGTCCGAGCAGGGCGTGATAGCCGCTACGGAATGGGACTATGTCGAATATTAACTCCTCGCTCCAGAAATTGCCCGGGGATCCGAAGACCACTTCCAGTGTGACTGAGCCTATACAATTGGCCTCAACACCTGGTATGACGCCTTTGAAAGTCGTCTTTGTAGGTTTAATCCTTGAGGGGTCTATGCCCATCTTGCGCACTGTATCCTGATAAAGCAGGTTCAGGCTACTGCCGCCGTCCATCAGGACTCTCGTGAGGTGAAATCCATCGACGATTGGGTCTAAAACCAATGCGGCGAATCCGCCATGGCGGATACTGGTCGGATGATCTCTTCGATCGAAAGTGATCGGGCAAGAGGACCATGGATTGAACTTATGGGCGACTGGCTCCATCGCATATACGTCCCTTAGTGCACGCTTTCTCTCCCTCTTGGGTATATGGGTTGCGTATATCATGTTCACCATCCGCACTTGTGGGGGGAAACCCTTCTGTCCTCTATTGTTCGGCGGTCGGGTCTCTTCCTCGTCGTCACTGTGCAGCCCCTTGTCATTGTTTTCGGCAATTAACTTGCCTGCCTGCTTGAACACCCAACAATCTCTGTTGTTGTGATTAGCTGGCTTTTCAGGGGTGCCATGTATCTGGCATAAGCGGTCGAGTATTCGGTCCAAATTGGACGGACCCGGAGTGGTTCTTTTGAATGGCTTCTTCCGCTGACCGGGTTTAGAGCCTCGGAATCCGGCGTTGACTGTCGTATCCTCCTTGTCGTCGCCGTTAATGCGGCGTTTATTTTTACTTCGACGCGACCTGCCATTGTGGTCCTTGGTATCCGGACTACCAGAATTTTTACTGAGGTTGTTGCTGCGAGCTAGCCAGCTATCCTCTCCCGCACAGAAGCGGGTCATTAATGATGTGAGGGCTGCCATGGATTTCGGCTTTTCCTGTCCTAGGTGCCGGGCTAGCCATTCGCCGTGGATGTTATGCTTGAAGGCTGTGAGGGCCTCTGCATCCGGACAGTCGACGATTTGATTTTTCTTTGTGAGGAACCGTGTCCAGAATTGTCTGGCCGATTCGTCTGGCTGTTGAATTATGTGGCTTAGGTCATCGGCGTCTGGTGGTCGCACATATGTGCCCTGGAAGTTGTCGAGGAATGCGGCTTCCAGGTCTTCCCAACACCCAATTGACTCTGCGGGCAAGCTGTTAAGCCAATGCCGAGCTGGTCCTTTAAGCTTGAGTGGGAGATACTTGATGGCGTGGAGATCGTCGCCGCGGGCCATATGGATGTGAAGGAGATAATCTTCGATCCAAACCGCGGGGTCTGTTGTGCCATCGTAGGATTCAATGTTTACGGGTTTAAACCCTTCAGGGATTTGATGATCCATTACTTTGTCAGTGAAGCATAGCGGGTGTGCGGCACCTCTATATTGAGCAATATCACGACGTAGCTCGATAGAGCGTTGTCTACTGTGTTCGGCCCGGCCGGAGTTATTGTATCTGGCGCGACGGTATTCATCGTGGGTCGTGGGGCGCCCACGTGATCCATAGATGGATCTGGATTGCCTTGCTTTTTCCTCCAATATATCTCGCAAGTCCGGTGCGTTCCCTCTTGGCTTCGTACTTTTGGAGCGATGCCGGGGTACGGTCTTGGTGGAGGGCCTAGATGCCTCTCTGTCTCGGCCACGAGGTGGTCGGTCAGCCGTATTGTGCACTGGCGATGAAGGTATGTATGTTTCCTCCTCTAATCGGGGGAGCAACTTGCGTCTTGGGTAGCTTTTGGAGGGGCGTTCGAGTTTATACTCTTCGGCCGCGAGGACCTCGGTCCATCGATCGGCCAGCAGGTCCTGATCAGCTTGAAGCTGCTGCTGCTTTTTCTTTAGGCTATTTGTCGTGGCGATAAGCCTGCGTTTAAAACGCTCTTGTTCGACGGGATCCTCGGGCACGACGAATTCGTCGTCGTTGAGGCTTGCCTCGTCTTTGGAGGGAGGTATATAATTATCATCCTCGACCTCTTCGTCTGCCGCCCTCTCGTGAGGGCTTGCTTCTGCATCCTCCTGCGCTGAATCTTGCTGGAGGGGATTATCTTCGGCACTCTCTGGGGTGTTATTATCTCCTGTGCCTGAATCTCCATTCTTACTGTGGCGGGATTTAGAGCGGCGCCGCTGACGTCGGCGCTTGGGCTGTTTCTTTGAGGAATCTGCCTCCGCTGCTTGTTCGCCGTCCCCCTCTTTTGGGGTGTCCACCATGTATATGTCATACGACGAGGTGGTCTTCCAGTGCCCTGTAGGCGCTGGTTCTTGTTCGTCTCCGGCATCGTTGTCCATACCGTCGATGTCCTCGGAGTCGTAGTCTAGCATGTCTGTTAGATCGTCGACAGTGGCTACAAAGTGGGTGGTGGGTGGGCTTTGAATTTCGTCGTCGTTCGTATCCCAACCGTCCTGGCCATAGTCCGGCCAGGTCTCTCCGGATAGCGAGAGATGTTTTAGCGAATTTAGGATGTCGCCAAAGGGCGAGTGTTGGAAGATGTCCGCGGCGGTGAATTCCATAACCGGCTCCCAATCAGATTCGATTGGCAGGGGCGTGGGAGGTCTGGAGTCCGGCAGGGAGTCCGGCACCTCGGAGTCACGAGCTTCGCAAGGGACAAGGTTAGTGTTCGGCTCCATCGCCGTGGAAGTTGCAGCCCCCGAGGAGGTGTCCAACCACCGGTCCTCGATCTGGGCGATCGGCTCCGGACTAAGGGCCGGAGTGGATTCTTGTGCGGCCACCAAGGCACTATTCGGCGGCAGAGCTAGATCATGCCCATCGTGACAGTGGGCGCGCTTGGCTGTGGCTCGAGCCCGTTGAAGATCAAGTCCCCGCGGATATCGGCCGTGAAGTTTAGGCTCCCGAACCTGACCTGACGGCCAGGGGCATAGCTTTCGATCTGCTCCAGATGGCCAAGTGAATTAGCCCGCAGTGCGAAGCCGCCGAATACGAAGATCTGTCCGGGGAGAAAAGTCTCACCCTGGACAGCATTGTTGATTGAAGAAGCCATCGAGCCTATCGGTGACGACACAGAGGAACTCTCAATGAAAGCACCAATGTCGGTGTCAAAACCGGCGGATCTCAGGTAGGGGGTCCCGAACTGTGCGTCTAGGCGGATGGTAACAGGAGACAAGGGACACGATGTTTTACCCAGGTTCAGGCCCTCTCGATGGAGGTAAAACCCTACGTCCTGCTTGATTAATATTGATGATATGGGTAGTACAAGAGTGGATCTACCACGAGATCAAGGAGGCTAAACCCTAGAAGCTAGCCTATGGTATGATTGATGTAATATATGTTGTGTCCTACGGACTAAAGCCCTCCGGTTTATATAGACACCGGAGAGGGCTAGGGTTACACAGAGTCGGTTACAATGGTAGGAGATCTACATATCCGTATCGCCAAGCTTGCCTTCCACGCCAAGGAAAGTCCCATCCGGACACGGGACGGAGTCTTCAATCTTGTATCTTCGTAGTCTTGGAGTCCGGCGGACGATGATAGTCCGGCTCTCCGGACACCCCCTAGTCCAGGACTCCCTCACCCATCGTAATACTTATGCTATCTTGAGCGAAGCCACTAGTGAAACCTATGCCCCCCGGGTCTATCTTTTATCATATAAGCTTTCAATCTACTTTTATTTGCATCTATATTATAAAATACCAAAAACATATTTATCTTATCATATTATCTCTATCAGATCTCACTTTCGCAAGTGGCCGTGAAGGGATTGACAACCCCTTTATTGCGTTGGTTGCGAGTTCTTTGTTTGTTTGTGTAGGTGCGTGGGACTTTTGAGGAGCCTCCTACTAGATTGATACCTTGGTTCTCAAAAACTGAGGGAAATACTTACGCTACTATTGTTGCATCACCCTTTCCTCTTCAAGGAAAACCAACGCAAGCTCAAGACATGGCACACCACCAGAGGAGAGACAACATACATCTCATCAAAATATCGAACGAATACCAAATTCACATGACTACTAATAGCAAGACTTCACCCATGTCCTCAGGAACAAACGTAAGTACTCACAAAGCATATTCATGTTCATGATCAGAGGAGTATTAATATGCATTAAGGATCTGAACATATGATCTTCCACCAAATAAACCAATTAGCATCAACTACAAGGAGTAATCAACACTACTAGCAACCCACATGTACCAATTTGTGGTTTTGATACAGGATTTGATACAAGAGATGAACTAGGGTTTGAGAGGAGATGGTGCTGGTGCTGGTGAAGATGTTGATGGAGATTGACCCCCTCCCAATGAGAGGATCGTTGGTGATGGAGATGGTGATGATTTCCCCCTCCCGGAGGGAAGTTTCCCCGGCAGAGCAGCTCCACCGGAGCCCTAGATTGGTTCCGCCAAGGTTCCGCCTCGTGGCGGCGGAGTTTCGTCCCGTAAGCTTGCTTACGATTTTTTCCAGGGTAAAAGACTTCATATAGCAGAAGATGGGCACCGGAGGGCCACCAGGGGGCCCACGAGGCAGGGGGCGCGCCTAGTAGGGGTGGGCGCGCCCCACCCTCGTGGCCAGGGTGTGGGCCCCCTCTGGTACTTGTTTTGCTCAATAGTTCTTATTAATTCAAAAAATGACTTTCGTGGAGTTTCAGGACTTTTGGAGTTGTGCAGAATAGGTTTCCAATATTTGCTCCTTTTCCAGCCCAGAATCCCAGCTGCCGGCATTCTCCCTCTTCATAATAAACCTTGTAAAATAAGAGAGAATAGCCATAAGTATTGTGACATAACGTGTAATAACAACCCATAATGCAATAAATATTGATATAAAAGCATGATGCAAAATGGACGTATCAGGCCACAAGGGATGCGCCCAAGGGGGGGGGATCCTACTCTAAGTAGGAGTAGGTTCCCCCCTTTCCTAGTCCAACTAGGAGGAGAAGGAAGGACAAGGAGAGGGAGAGGGAAAGAGGGGCCGCACCCCCTCTCCTCGTCCTATTCGGACTCCCCTTGGGGGTCGCCACCTCCTGGTGCGGCCCTCTCTCGCCCATATAGGCCCACTAAGGCCCATTACTTCCCCGGGGGGTTCCGATAACCCTCCGGCACTCCGGTTTTATCCGAAACTATCCGGAACACTTCCCGTGTCCGAACAACATGATCCGATAAATCAATCTTTATGTCTCGACCATTTCGAGACTCCTCGTCATGTCTGTGATCTCATCCGGGACTCTGAACAACCTTCGGTACATAAAATCACATAAAACTCATAATACCAATCATCATTGAACATTAAGCGTGCGGACCCTACGGGTTCGAGAACTATGTAGACATGACCGAGACACCTCTTCGGACAATAACCAATAGCGGAACCTGGATGCTCATATTGGTTCCTACATATTTTACGAAGATCTTTATCGGTCAAACCGCATGACAACATACGTTGTT
This sequence comes from Triticum aestivum, assembly GCF_018294505.1. Classification (NCBI taxonomy): domain Eukaryota; kingdom Viridiplantae; phylum Streptophyta; class Magnoliopsida; order Poales; family Poaceae; genus Triticum; species Triticum aestivum. Next base: position 512,523,152 of record NC_057810.1, read on the forward strand.
CCCTTTGTCATCGGTATGTTACTTGCCCAAGATTCGATCTTCAGTATCATCATACCTAGTTCAATCTCGTTACCGGCAAGTCTCTTTACTCGTTCCGTAATACTTCATCCTGTAAATAACTCATTAGTCACAATGCTTGCAAGGCTTATAGTGATGATTATTACCGGGAGGGCCCAGAGATACCTCTCCGAAACACGTAGTGACAAATCCTAATCTCGATCTATGCCAACCCAACAAACACCTTCGGAGACACCTGTAGAGCACCTTTATAATCACCCAATTACGTTGTGACGTTTGGTAGCACACAAAGTGTTCCTCCAATATTCGGGAGTTGCATAATATCATAGTCTGGGGAACATGTATAAGTCATGAAGAGAGCAGTAGCAATGAAACTGTAACGATCATAATGCTAAGCTAACCGATGGGTCATGTCCATCACATCATTCTCCTAATGATTTGATCCCGTTCATCAAATGACAACACATGTCTATGGTTAGGAAACATAACCATCTTTGATTAACGAGCTAGTCTAGTAGAGGCATACTAGGGACAATATGTTTTGTCTATGTATTCACACATGTACTAAGTTTCTGGTTAATACAATTCTAGCATGAATAATAAACATTTATCATGAAATAAGGAAATAAATAATTACTTTATTATTTCCTCTAGGGCATATTTCCTTCGGTAGGAGCCAATATGAGCATCCAGGTTCCGCTATTGGTTATTGATCGGAGATGTGTCTCGATCATGTCTACATAGTTATCGAACCCATAGGGTCCGCACGCTTAACGTTCGATGACGATTTGTATTAAGAGTTATGTGTTTTTTATGACTGAAGTTTGTTCGGAGTCCCGGATGAGATCACGGACATGACGAGGAGTCTCGAAATGATCGAGACATAAAGATTGATATATTGGAAGGTTATATTCGGACACCGAAATGGTTCCGGAGTGATTCGGGTATTTTTTGGAGTACCGGAAGGGTTACCGGAACCCCCCAGTGGAAGATATGGGCCATATGGGCCATGGGAGGGAGGCTAACCAGCCCACAACGGGCTGGTGCACCCCCCATAAGGGAGGAGGCCGATTGGACTAGGGAAAGGGGGCGCCACCCCCCTTTCCTTCTCCTACTCCCTCTCCTTCCCCCTTTCCACCTTCGTAAGAAGGAAAAAAAGAGGGGGGGGGCGAATCCTACTAGGAGTGGAGTCCTAGTAGGACTCCCCCTCCCTTGGCGCGCCCCTGGTGGCCGGCCTCCTCCTCCATCCTTTATATACGGGGGCAGGGGCACCCCAAAGGCACAACATTGTCTTAGTCGTGTGCGGTGCCCCCCTCCACCATTTACTCCTCCGATAGTATCATCATAGTGCTTAGGCGAAGCCCTGCACGAATCACATCATCAACACTGTCACCATGCCGTCGTGCTGACGAAACTCTCCCTCGACCCTCTGCTGGATCAAGAGTTCGAGGGACGTCATCGAGCTGAACATGTGTTGAACTCGGAGGTGCCGTATGTTCGGTACTTGGATCGGTTGGATCGTGAAGACGTTCGACTACATCAACCATGTTAACTAAAGTTTCCACTTTTGGTCTACAAGGGTACGTGGACACACTCTCCCCCTCTCGTTGCCAGGCATCTCCTAGATAGATCTTGCGTGATCGTAGGAATTTTTTTGAAATTGCATGCTACGTTCCCCAACAAAGTTGGCTACTTGTTCCCTACTTCAATCATCACTGGAAGGTTGCGTGATAAGGCATTGTGGTACTAATGATTTTTTATCCTTTTAGTTTCAAAGTTTTACGCATTTCTAATTGGAGATTTCAAAGTGTTCTCTTGTTATCATGCTCAACGAAAGACTTCATATTGCTCGTCGATCCTGAGAACGTGAGGAGTCCTGGGATTGACATCAAGCTAGTAAGACATTCTTTCTTGTAATTCTTAAAATTTATCTATGATTTGTCTTTAATCTCCCATTCTACATAAATATTTGACCCGTAGAGTGATTAAACAGAAGCCTACTAATCTAAGGCGAGTAGGAACATACAACAACTCAGGTATAAACTACAATTAATAATTATATTCAACACATTTGTTACTCGGTTTGATTACATTATGGAAATTCTAATGATGACTTACACAACATGCCACAAAGTGTGTGGATAAAATTCTCAAAAAAACTAAGGGTTCTATGTCGAAAAAGAGAAGTTTTGTGTTTCATTGCACTCCCTGCATGTTCACAAAAAGGTATAATTGAATCTCAAGTTTTATTGTTCTTGCATCCTCGCTATAATAAGAAAATTGTCTCTGTTTGGCCCTTATTTTGCATAAACATAATTTTGTAGAAACTTTGATGGATTTTTCATAACTCAAAGTGACCCATGGTAAAGTGGTAGATAGATTCAATTGGACAACACCCAAGTTTAAAAGTTTTGATTGTATTCATTCCATGTATAATTGTGTGTAATTATATTAGAAAAAATAAATTAATTTGGAGGGGGGCATATGCCCTCTGCTATGAGATGTGCACTCCTGGGTTCACTAAGAAGATCGCAATATGTTTTTTAATTAGCAGGAGAGGTGCTAAATTTCATTTAGAAGGGTAAACTGCTAGTAACGGAATGGGCTCGGATAGCATAAAAACTGTCTGAGGTAAAATAATAGGCAGTGTGAAGTGCACAAAAGGAAGAACCAAAAAGGACAACAAGATCCAAGATTGGTTGTTTGTCACAACCCATCACATCAAGGCAAGGACAAACTGTCCCAGGTCAAAAGGGTTCGTGATCCCGGCAAGAATCCAGTGTGCGACTTTGTTTAAGCTTGACAAGAAATAGAAGGCTACCGCCCTACTGCAAGTATGAACCTATATTAACTCGGGTATAAAATACAACTAACTATTATAATCAACATGTTTTTTGTTAAACTTGATTACATTATGGAAATGCTAATGAACTACTTGCACAACATGGCACATAGTGTTTAAAAGAGGTTATCAGAGGAACTAGAGTGCTAGTGTTGGAAATAATAAATTTTGCGTTTCAGTGCACTACCGAGACGTTCACAAGAAGGTACAATTGAATCTCACGTTTATGTTTTGGGTCCTTGCTATACTGAGGAAATTTGCCATGTGTTTGGCCTCTTTTTATTGGCACAAACAAACAAATTGTTGAGGACCATGTCAAGAGAACTTTGGAGGGTTTTTTCGGTCTCAATGTGACCCATGGTAAAAGGGAAAGTAGAGTCAAGTGAACAACACTAAAGTTGCAATGTTTTGGCTACATTCATTCCGTGTATACTTGTTTGTAGTTAGATGGGAAAATATAACATAATGTGAAAAAATGGAGGGGGGGCATTTGCCCTCTACTACGGCATATGTAGTATCAGGTTCGCTGACAAGAACATCATATATCATTCTGGATAGTTGCAACGATCCCTTAGGGATATTCCTAGGTACCTACCCAATGCAAGGCATTCAAAAAAGAACTACATGGAAGTAAGGATGTACATGAACATGATTGCAAATACAAGTGACACGGACTCGAAGAGTTTTAGCTGAAATAGCAATTGTTCAAATGTGAAGCTTATATGGAAGATTTGACTATTACACCAAGTTTGAATGGTCGTGTGGGGTTAACGCAAAGCTACACATGTGTGCTTGATTACTGGTTAGAACTTTATCCCAAGGTTTGCAAAGGTGAGTTAACTACAAGACGCAAAACTGAATACTTTTTTTTGCTTATGTCATACTTTTCCATGGGTAATGTGTCAACTACATGCATGAAACATGATTTTTGGATTGTGGAGAACCTAGTGGTGGGTGTAGTGATAATCGACACCTGATTGTTCATGTTCCTACTCTAGTGGAGGATGCTGGTGCAATTTTCATCACAATCCATAATAACCCAACTAGTGATCATGCACATGCAATGTGTCAAAAACGGTCTTACATTTTGGTGCGGAGGGAGTACTTAATTATGGTCACAACATAGCCACAAACCCATTTCATCATACAATTTGTAAGCACCAAAGCTCCTCTTATTATTAGTAGGAACTTGCATCACAATGTCGCATGTAATAATGTTTTATTCAACCTTACCTTAAATCCGTTTTACTAAAAACCTTTTGACAATTATGTGTTACAAATTTAAAAAATGATGGGTTTAGTGTCCATCATTCTTGTTATAACAAAAATTTAATTGGTTTGTGTGGTGGTTGAGGGCTACGAAAAAAAGGCTTTAGCCCAATATGAGATGAGTTGTTGCCTGCACTCAATCCCATCTATCCATGGTGGTGATAAATTCCTACCTTTTTCTTCATATATCTCCTATAATTTATCTTCATTTCCAAACCTTTTTAATAGCTTGCATGCACTTTGCCAAGTCAAGAATTATCCAGCTTAGTGTTATATGACACTACATGTTACCTCTCGCGTTGGCACGCGACATGATTAGGCCAAACATAAGAGATATCAGGGGCTCTCTTAGAGGGGAAATATATTTTTTGCGGGAATATAGAGGATAATATATTGATAAGAATAAAAGAAGCAAAAAAAGTACCGTTGAACTACTCGAAGTAGGATGTCTTTCAGTCAATAGCGAGGTTGCGAGCTCTGGGAAACCATAGGTACCAAATGTTGCCATAAGGCTGGTCATACTGGGAGTAATTTAGCTAGTAACATAACACACCCCATGTCAAATTTGCTTATGTGACAAGTAGTTAAAGAGTAGAGAGATGATTGTGGTAACATAATATTTTACCGTAACATAACACACCCGAGTCAAAATGAGTCTACGTCTAAACAAATGACGGATTGCATGATACCACATATATGTTGCTACTCATTATGGAGGTAGTAACATATGTGCTATTACCAACCTAACTAATGTCATACTTAAATAATACTCATCATTTTCAAATGTTATCCTAGGAATTAAAACTACATGTTGTTTGATGTTCCAATCTTAGATGTAGGCACCATTGTAAAAATCTGACACGAAGCATTAGCTTGCAGTTCTTCGCCAAGCTCCAAATGGCTATCAAACAAAAGGGCAACATGCAAAGCAAGCAATCAATTTTCATGTGACATTTAGGTCTGCAACTTCATCTTGTAAAAAATGATTGGGAATTGATCGTAGTAGCTCGTACGGCTGGATTCTTTTGTGGTGAAATAAGCCTGCCGAGATTTAGCTCTTAGTTTTGGCGTTGGTGTTCGTATTTTTCTGGATTTATTTCATACTTTCCGGCGAATTTTGTTTCGTGGGAGATGATGTTTGTGTTGATAATGAGATGCCTATGGAAACTTTGTAATGTCAAAATACGTTAGCTCAGCGTTTCAGAGGTGCTCACATTGGTATGTGTGAAGTCATACTTGCTTCCGCTCTCATGCCTAGGCTGCTCTTAGCCAGTTCAATTTGCGACTCAGCCAATATCCTTTCTCGATGGAGGAGTGTGTTTGCACAGGCACATAATTTATAATGGACAATAAGAACTCTGAGTCAAACAGAGTATCAAACTGATTGGAAATGTACAATAGCGTGGGAGTCGAACCCACCGCTAGATGCCTTGTTCTACCAAGGAATGAACTAAGAAACGACCACCCTTATATCAGTTCTTTGTCACGCCAAGAAGGAAACCTCACTTTAACACACAATTCTCTTCTTAAGTGCCCAGATCATTACACCTTTCATGTTGACCGGAACTTACCCGACAAAGAAATTTCTTCAATAAGAAGGGTCTATTTTATCGGCTAAATTTCATTCTAATTTCAACTTAGTTAAGCCTCAATCGAGGCTATATCTGCAAGATTTGTGCGAAAAATCTATGCGGATCTTTTGTTTCCTTCTATCTATTTTACATCCGTTATTTTGTATCTATTTGATTGATTTTGTGATTTTTATTTTGTCCTTTTTTCACGCAGCGCGCCATTACAGTTGCACACTCGTCGGCTATGGAACTACAGTTGCATGCCAGCGGTTCACAAGCAAACATTGTTGCATGTCACTAGTTGCACCCCACTATAGTTGCACGCATGCACACCATCGTGCAACTACAGTTGCAAGCCAGCACATCGACGCACAACCGCAGTTGTGCATCGAACAGATGTGCACAACTGCATGTCCACCAACAGCAGGCAACCCTAGTTGCATTCCCTTCAAACGTGCACAAATACATTAACTTAATTTATTTGATTTTATCTGTGATCGGAAAATTAGTACAAATACATTCATGTATTAGAAAACATAAATCAAGAGAAAAAGGGACGAAAATTTTGAGAAAGAAAAATAAAAAGGAAACATAATATGAAAAAGAAAAAGGATGTTGACGTCACTTGGCTTAGACATGTTGCAAAGTGATCGACCTAATGATGGACATACAAGATTGTGGATGCAAGGAAAGGAGCGTAGGATTACACCGAGGAGAAGAGGCTTGCAAAAGGAAAAAAATGAAGAGTGTGCTATCATGTTCATGGATCCAAGCACGATGGACTCACTCGTGGTGACATATTGGCCCAATCGAGGTTCAGCCCGAGTGATAGTGGTGATGACTTTTGGATGGACAACATGCATATTTCTATTTGAATTGTTGTATTGGATGAACTATATTTACTTTTTGTAGCTGAACTGTTTCATATGGTGATTTATGTTGGATATTTCCTTT